>NW_022900937.1:18441004-18445882 GCF_012274545.1 Fukomys damarensis
CGCGAGACCCCACCCCCCACCCCGGGGTGGAGCAGGCCGGGCGCGCTTGGTGTCGCCCTGGGGACGAACCCCCCGACCCCTGCAGAAGGTTTCAGCACCTGGGGGCTGCGCCTCCGCGGCGTGGCGACTCTCCCCGGTCCTAGCTATGGCACAGGGGACTGAAAACTGCGATCCCATCGGATCCATCTTACTCCAGGTGGGAAATGGACGTTCCCTGGCCTTGCCCAGCTACCGCATTATGGAACAAGACCGGCAGCGCGGAGGTGGCCCCCAAAGTGCCCACCCTGACCTCTTCCCCGCGCCTAATACACCCCACTATATGCCCTACGCTGCCGTTGGTGCTCCAAAAGCACGACCTTTCCACCTGTGGTAAAACGTTTCGCCGAACTTTTATTACAGAAAAATCCATCTTACTCTGAAGCACGGTTTGAAAATATTCAGAAAAATTTGAACCCACAACTTGGGAGAGTGGAGGACAGGCCAATCAGATACACAGGGAAGTGATAGGAAATTTGGGGAGATACTGAAATCTGGGAAATGGTTCTCTTAGCACTCGACTTTTTTTTAACCTAAATGCCCCTTGCTTAGGAACGCGCAGAGGGGAGAAAATTAAAGATAACTTGGATAGCAAATCAAGTTAACGTTTTGAATCTAGAAATGTACTAGGAAATGACATTTTCTAATCTGAGGGAGAAAATATACAGAAAGTCTGGACTTTTCCAGTGTAACCCAGTTTGCAGCAATTGAGTTGTTTTTTCTGAAATAATTAAAGCATTTCACGATGTAGTAGCTTTAAGATTTTTCCACGTATGTCATCAGTTTTAACATATTTAGCTCTATTAGGCTAAGACATAATGAGTTGAAGGTCACTCTAATGGGACTCTCACTCATTGGAATAAGAATGAGACTTATTCTTCAAGTGGACTTGATTTTAATTTGTCAGAATTTTGATTTCTCACCAACCACCTGGGAGAGACTTCCGTAATTCACCTTTCTCATAAGGACCTGAGCTTACCAATTTCCTAGACGTCCCCCTTATGAATTGTACCTAAAATCCTACCTCACCTTTTATCATTCTCTCAACAATGCCCTACAGTGAGTTTAGGAAACTGTCCAAATCCCTGCAAGACTATTCTCACTGCAACACTGGCTGTAGGTCTAGAAGCCCCATGACCACCCTCATATTTCATAATTCAAGGGATAAACTCGTAGAACTCAGGAAGGGTTTGATTGCAGTGGAAAGGCAGCATTAAAATCAGCCAAGGAAGAGACAGAAGGGCTGATTCCCAGAGACATCCAGACATGGAGCTTCTGGTCAGCCCAGTGGGCGCCATTAGCATCACTTCCTCCTCCCCACACAGCGAGTAATGCTTTGTGCAGAGCATTGCCAATCAGACCAGCTCACTGGGACCCCTGCTGTCCAGAGTTTTGATTGGAGTTCAGCCTCACACGGCCCTCCCTCATGGCTGACTTGGCCTACACCCCTCCTGGAGACCAGAGTACTGCCTTTAATCTCCTGTTTCCTCCAGAGGTTGCACCTGATACAGGATGGTGCCAAATGCCCACTGTAAATCATGTTGGGCTCTCTGGTGGCCAAAGTAGCCAAAGACATTTCTGTCAAGCAAGACTTTCCTAGAGATCACCTCATAGTGACCAAGGGCAGAGGCCAGACTTCTCTTTGGGTGAGGTTCGTTTTTCACTCTGCACACCCCTGCTCTATAGGCCTTAGACAACTAGCGCACTAGGGGAGACTTCCCTAGAGACAGATAGTTCTTCCCACAGTATACCTCACCCTGAATGCAGGGACCATCGAGGTTTTCTTTGTTTTTCTTTATTTCCCCAGAACAGGAACACCTCTTAAAAAGAGAGAGAGAGAGAGATCAGAATCTGAGGAGAATTCTTCATGCCCAATTTCATACTTTCCCTTGAGATAGTTCTGTTTCCTTGGGCTGTTCCCTTGTGGTTTGGAACAGTAGAGAACAATGCATTAAAAGCCAGAAGCCTTTGCACTTCAGAATGGAAGTCAGAGAAAACTGGTCAAATTAGGGTACAACCTCCCAGTAAAAGTTACTGTCAACACTGAGTTGTAAAAATGGGGCAGGAGAACTAAGAATAGTCATACACATATTGATCAGTGTCCCTCTTGTTCAGAGCGTCACTCCGGACACACTAGTGGAGGGTGGTGAGGGGGAGAAAGCCTTCACATTGACCTGGTTAATGAAGCAGATCTCTGTCTAGCACTGTATTCTCTTCTCTCCATGTAGAATATAATGAGGAAATGGGGAAGACATTCCCTATTTCCAGTGAGCCCTGTCAGTCATGGGCATGCAAGCGCCACTCAGACACATGCCACTTCTACTTGGGGCAGTGATTATTTCTTTCAAACCAGCTACCAAGAATGAGTACTCCTAGAGGAAAGAGTACATGATTAGGAGTCAGAATACCGGGGTCTAACCATGGCCTTGTCATTCTACCAGGTGGTAACTTAGGGCTAATCACTTTACCTCTCTGGGCCTCAGTTGCCTCTTCTGTGGAATACATAGTTTGGATTATGTCTGTTTCCCACTCTAAAATGACCCAGTTTCCCCAAAGCTACATGATTTCCCTTTACTGTGAAAATAGACTTGTTTACTCTTAGCTTAGGCAATCAGATTGTTCCTGGTTAATCAGTCTTCTTTCTCCGTTCTGCCTCTGTCCCCTTTCTGACTCTGTGTGTGTGTGTGTGTGCCTTTGTCTCTCTCATTTAATTGCGTAGCAAAGGCACTTCACTCTAATACTACATATTTGTTCTATGTCTCAGATACATTAAGCCATCCTTTAGACCAGGAGTTCTCCAAGTGTGGTCCAAGGACAAAGTCATTAGGACTAACAGGAAATACATAAAAAATGCAGATTCACGGGTTCCACTCCAGACTACTGGATCAGAAACTCCGGGGGTGGTGCCCAGAAATCTGTGTTTGCAAACCCTTCACATAATCCTGATGCATGCTCAAATTTGAGAGCTGCTACTTTAGGTTGGATTGTAAAATATAAACGGTAAGAACATTTCAAAGAAAGATCACATAATCAAAGCTATCATAGTATTTACCAAGGACTCTTTATATTTTAACTCACTTAACCTTGCAACAGGCTATTCAGCAAATACCCTTATTATTATTTTCATGTTATGAAAAGGAAACTAAGCCACAACAAGTATTGTGGGTAGGTCCATATCACAGAAAGTGAGAGCCAGACACTGTGCTGAGAGCTTCGGATTACCTCACTAAGTCCTAATAACTCTGTTAGGCAGGTATTATTTTTAGCCCTGGTTTATCAAAGAAAGTAAAGTATAAAGAGGTAAACTAACTTGCCCAGAGAGTACATCAGTATGTGTTGATCCTCGAATATGTTTTATCATATTGATGACATAGTCTTTTTTTTTAATTAGTAAGCTTTGTCTCTAAGCATTAAGATAACATAGCATCATTTAAATATATCTTCATAGGGCCAAGGATTTAGCTCAGTGGTTCTGCTGCCTGCCTCTAAAGCACAAGGGCCCAAGTTCAATCCCTGGTACCAAAATAAAATAAATTAATATATATCTTCATAAGTGTTTGTATGACCAACTATTAAATGTGTTTGTACAACAAAGGTTACCTGGTTTTATGAAAAATTAGCTTTTAAATTAGTTTTGGAAATTATATTTCAAAAATCCAGCAGTGCGTGCCAGCATCGCCCTTAGAAATATGGGAGTTTGATATTTTTACTATGTCACTTACCAAGCCATCTGTGTGATCCTCAAGGAACATACAATATAAACATGAATGGAAACTGGGCGTGGTGGCGCACACCTGTGATCCCAGCACTCAGGAGGCTGAGGGAAGAGGACCGCTGCAAGGTTAAGGCCAGCCTGGGCTACATAGTGAGTTCAAGGCCAGCCTGGGCTACATAGTGAGTTCAAGGCCAGCCTGGGCTACATAGTGAGTTCAAGGCCAGCCTGGGCTACATAGTGAGTTCAAGGCCAGCCTGGGCTACATAGTGAGTTCAAGGCATGCTGCAAGGTTAAGGCCAGCCTGGGCTACATAGTAAGTTCAAGGCCAGCCTGTACTACATAGCGAGTCTTTGTCACAAAAAAACAAACAAAAAAACTTAAAAAAAAAGAGAAAAGAATGAAGTGAAAGATAACCTGAAGCAATAGAATGATTCAGCAAACTTTAGCAGAGATGGGTAAAAAAGATTTTATGCTGCTTCTGTTTCCATGGCCTTCTAAATTCTACAGCAATCTTTGCTCCATTAAATCTTTCAAGGGTTTCTCATTAAGTAGCTCTATCTCCAAATTATCAAAATAATAATCTTTCTCTAAGTAGAAGATTTATGGAAAACAATACATTTGATGGTCACAGAGCTAATAGGTGATATGTAAAATTTCAATCTGGCGGATAGGACCAATGTGCAGAAAGAACAGAGATTTAGAACTTAACCTCTTTTCCTGCCCAAGTCTGGTGTGACTTGTCTCCGCTACAATTATACAGACAGATGGGTTGTTATTAGCGGGGAGGAAAATATCTGGCAAGAAAAGTAATATGCTCTTGAAAAAGATTAAGGGAGCAAATCAATTCAGTGAACATTTACTGAGTATCAGTCATGTGCATTGTGTTTCACTAGATTGTTCAATTCAGGAGAGAACCGTTGTTCAGTGCCATCCTGTGTGCCTAGCACTTTACATACTTCCTTTCGTTTTATTTTGCCACTATTCTGAAATAGCTGTTACCCCATTTTACAGATGAGAACACTAAGTCTCTAAAAGGCTAAATAGCTTTTCCAAGTTGTTTAGTTAAAAAGAAGGAGAAGGTGAAGGCAAGAAGAAGAGAAGAAGGAGGAGAGGAGGGGGAGGGGGAG
>NW_022900937.1:18446290-18456061 GCF_012274545.1 Fukomys damarensis
GGGAAGGAGGAGGAGGAGGAGGAGGAGGATCCAGTTCACATCTGCCTGGCTCTGAAGCCTATGTTGAATCATTTTCATACATATTACCTCATTTGTATCCAACAGTTCTAAGGTATAGTTTTATTCCTCAACAAATTAAGGGTAATATATATGAGGGAATCATGCGACTAGTAAATGTTAGAGCCAGCTTTCATTGAGTTCCTACTGTGTACCGTGTGTTACTATTAACACATTATCTCAGCATTCCATGAAGAAACGTTGTCACACGAGACAGATGAAGAATGTCAACCAACCAACCCAAGACAATTGCAGAAAGAAGCCTGGCGCTAAAATTACTAGAAGTGAGAAGGTTTATCATGTAGGGATCTAAAAGGGGTGTTGTCCTGGAACTGCCTCTTTGCATTTGAAATGTTTTCAAACAAGTCAACTTACAGTCATCATTTGGACAAAACAATGGAAAGAAGTGTGTCTTCACCCTTACTGCCTGCAAGCAAGAAGTAGATGTGTTCAGATATCAATCTGAGGGGGCCTGAAGGCATCACAGGACAATTTGTGGAGAGTACAAATGATCAGATGTGTCTTCCAGACTGCAATGCCCATCACTGACAAGTTGCAAATTCTGATATTTTGAATACAGTACTTGGCTCTGTGGGAATGTTCCTGAGTAATCTGTAACACAGGCTAGATTGAAGGTGAGTCCAGTTATACTAACAGAGGAAAGGTAACCATTTCAAAGTGCCTTTAGCAACCCAGACTGCAGACTGTTATTGGTATGACTATTGCTGAAACAGGTGTTAGGTTCATAAATTTGCATAACAAAATGCTTTTCCTGTGGCAGCAGCCCATACAATAATTGGTGCCATCTGTATTTATCTGAAGTTTAGTTTCTAATATGAAGACAGAGAATCTTGTGCTTTCTGATTTCATAGTGCCCGTTTGATGCCGAGGATGCCTGATGTTGGAGAGATTTTCATCATTTCCCAGAAAATACACATTGAGGGAAAATATGAGAGTAATAATAACATACATTGCTCTTTCTTCATCCAAATTTTCATTTCCCACTACATAAAGCATAACTAAAGCCACAAGACCTACAGAACTGCTTCTTTAGGGCAGTGAGGAAGAGCCAGCTAGGACAGAAAACCAACAAGCCCTGCCAATACAATTTACCACACTCTTTTGAAAGGGACTGCTTCTGCTAGATCCTGTCTTTGCTGTTTTCTTACCTCACCCAATTTGTAAAAATTAGAATCTGGCATAAATAGCATCTCTAGTTCAACTGCTTTACCCCCCCAAGAGAGCAGAACCCATTTTGAGTTGACGCTTTATATCTATTCCTAATGGGAGAAGGAACAACAGAAATTGTAGGAAAGCTTTGTTCTCTAGGATCTGAGAGATAATGCTGGCATATTCTGAGTAAAGGATGTCCTAGAATAAAAGGAGTCATCTTTGTCAATGACTATGATAAAAATTGTCTTATGGCTCTCACAAGTCAAGCCCACAGCAGACCTGTAAAATAAATGTTATAGGTAGACCATGTGGATTCTTTCAATATTTTGTGTAAATTTTGTGTGTGCAGATCCAAGAAGACCTTCACCAATTAAAGGAGAAATTAACGAAATTCCCATGTGAGGAAGAAAGAAAGACTCTAGATATTCAGAATCTTGAAACAGCGATCCGAAGGACAGAAATGGGGTTAAGAGTAAGTAGGCTTCAGATATTAAATAAATCCCGGAAAGAGACAAAGAAGCTTCTAGAAGAAAAGATGTGTGGTTCTCACAGGACCCTGAAAATTCTGTAACCCAGTGGGATATAGGGTGGCCATTTGCATGCATGTCTTCTTAGTTTTCTAATCGACAATGATTACTACCTGATTGATTTACATCATGTTATATTCCACAAAGAATTTAAAGAGATGAAATATAAGATTCTGCAGCAGCAAGTTTAGAAATTGGTTTGATAAAATAACTTAAGCTTGAAAAATAAGCACTATTATTCGAACAAAATGCAGTGTAATTGAAGGATAAGGTGAAGGTTTAAATTGTCTAAAAATATATTACAGTAAAAGACACATTGCCATTAGTCCCCCTTGCTTCAAACATACTTAGCCCATCCTTCTCACCCCTTCTGGAGGCAGTTCAGGAGCTCTCTTTCGTGAGAATCTTCAGTTGCACTGCCATGACTGCCTCAATGCCCTGAGTCAATTTAACACATTTATCTTTCATGATTATTTTAACTTTGGGGAAGAGCTAAAAGTTGCACAGGACCAGATAAAGAAAGGTCCAGTAACTAAGGTGCTTGACAGTGCACCATAATCTTTTTATGAACCTGCCTTTCGGTTGGATGGCACTCAGGATGAGCATTCGTTGTATTTTTCTTTTTTTTAATCACAACTTCTAAAGACACTCACAAAAGAGGACTTCCAGAACTGCTTTAGAAAGTGGCAGGAAAAAAAAAAAAAGCATGCTCAAAGTGAGGGAGAGGTATTAGCAAGGTGTTTTTGTAATAAATTGTGAAAATGTATACACACATCATATTTTTTTTGGTACTGGGGATCGAACTCAGGACCTTGCCCTTGGGAGGCAGGTGGCAGCACAACTGAGCTAAATCCCCGGTCCCCTATACATCAAATGTTTTGATCAGCCCTTGTTTTGCCTGACCAAAAAGGATTCCTACCAATACAATGCAGATTTCTGGGATTCACTAGGACTCTAGAAAACAAAAGATAACTATTCCCTAGTAGCTTAAGTATTTTGAACTATTCATTTTTGTAATATTATAATCAAATGGCTAAAACTGAAGAAATAGACTGATTTTGAGACAGAGAAATAAAGTAGAGACTTCACATTATTAACAGACTTGAGGAGAGGAGAATCCAGTCTTCAGACCAGGCTACTATTCATCTATGAAACCAGCATGTGTTAGCTAATAAGGTCCATCTTCTAGAGCTGTGATTTTCAGTGCCTCAGACCTTCATGCTCCTGTGTAATCAGTTTCATTGCTAGCTCCCAAGGCTGCGAGAAACTGTGGTGTTTCCTATAGCTTCCTCAGACTGGCACGTCATTGTCCTATATTACTTGATGGCAAGCGGGCTGGACCCAGCTGGAGTCTTTGGGTTGGCCATTTTGAATAATCTGTTACCTAAGGCCAGATGTTTATCTCAGTTGCTTGCTTCAAGTCCCTGTAAGAGAAAGACATTATTCCTTGTCTGTATTGCCTCACAGATTTACCTGGCTAAGCAATTTGCTGGCTGTTGTGAACAATTTCATTTGCAAAGAATGCTACAGGTCACTCAAGCTTTGAGACTCAGTTGTTTTTGAGAGAGCTGAAGTCATTCCATCTTCTAATACCTAATGACACCTTAGGCATGTAATAACACATAGCGTGTTGTGTTTTTTAGCTTTGTTACACAATTCAGTGTTAACCTAATAAAATGAATGAACTGAGTATCTTTAGTCCACCATAATGGCCTAAGCTTTGACTTTTCTGTAACAGATTCACATTCAGAAGTATTTAGATGTTGTAAACCATCAGGTGTTAATGACTTCCATGGATGAGAACTTACATACTCCTGTATCTTCAAAATGGTGAGTAAAATGGCCATTTTAGAGACCAAGTCAAATAAAATAATAACTTTTCTGTCTTAGATAAGTAATTATCCAGGCAAAAATTTCCTGGCATTGTATATATCTATTCTACTAACTTCAGTAAAGTATTGCATAAAAATTAATGAGCTTTAATTGTAGGTTACTTCTATTGAGTTCTAATGCTTGATACCATGACAGTTACCACAGGGTCCAGATTTTAGTTTTACTTTTTAGTTTTAGTTTTAGTTACTTTTAAATGAAAGGTACAGTGGATCCTCAAGTTACGACCATCCTGACATACCAACAACTTGGGATAATTAGGTTAATGGAAGATTCATCTGCCTCTGGTTATGTATAATATATACCCAGGTAAACATCCAGATCTCAGCTGTGCTGACTTACAACCGATGTTAGTTACAACCACTCTCCAGAACCGACCCAGTCTATAAGTCAAGGGTATATTGTTAAAGAGTTAAAATTCAACTCTTCAAGGAAACATTTTAACGTAATTTAGTTTTTACACATTTAGATCAATTGTAGAATGTCATACCTGCTTTATTATAAGGATGATTTTGTTATGCCTGGTGAACACAAGTAATGGAACTTGCTAGAAATATTCATTATGTTATCATTATGTCATGTCCAAAGAGATGATTTATTAACATTAGAATTGAGTTTAAAAGAAGTGGTCTTGGACTCGGGATTTATCTCAGTGGTGCCACACTTGCCTCACCAGCTCAAGGTCCTGAGTTCAATAACAATAAATAAATAAATAAGAAAAAAATAGAAGAAGTGGTCTTGCCTCAACCCAGACCTTCTTACATACAGGACTCCCAATGAGTGAAGGGAGATTGTACGCTTTTGTTCCAAGCTTATAAACCCTCTGGCTATTTGTGTTCTGTACATGTACCCAGGACAAGGGAATGACATGGGGTGGCGAGGTCAAGTTTCAAAGTTAGTGCCCAGGAAGTTAGGGAAAGCCATAGACATAGCCCAGTCCCGGCACTCAGTAGTAGGGAGCAGAGCTTTGGACATGCATCATACCTGTCTCCCTAAGCCACGAGCACACAGGCAGTGGCAGCCCTTCTCTCATCTCCCTACTTCTCCCTGGGCCCACTGCAGTCACAAACATTGGCCATCTCAAGCTACTCTGCATTCAACAGTTTCATTCCTACTGCATAGATGGCCCTTATGCCACTTATCAAGTGCCTTGCTTCCAACTACCCCAAACATACTGGCTTAGAATAACAAACACTTGCTATGCCACAGTCTCTGTCCTCAGGTATCTGAGCACACTGAGCCAAGTCCCTCTGGCTCAAGGTCTCTCACAAGGCCACACTCTAAGTGCTGGCTGGGGGAGGCTCCTCTAAAGAGCTGACAGGGCCTGGGAGGGCAGGGCCTGAGGGGTGGGAGGAGATCTGCTTCCAAGCTGACTCACATGGTTTCTGGCAGGACTTGGTCCTCACGGGTGCATCTTTCTTAGGCTCTCTCAGGGTTCCCCAGCATGGCAGCCAGTGGCCCAGAGGTGGAAGCCATAGTCCTGTAACCTAACCTATCACTTCTACTCTGTTCTTGGTTAGAAGTTGGTGGGTTTACCCCACACTCGAAGGGAAGGGGTTACACAAGGGATCAAATACCAGGGGTGGAATCACTGGGACCCTCCAGGAGTGCACTTCCCACTGTACTCTCAGGTTTATCTTCCTGATCCAACCCCTGCCAGCTTCTCTGTCAAGCTTCCCCTCACCTCTTCAAACTACTTTGAATTTCATAGCGTTAACAACAAGGGAGCCAAGGGAGAAATAGGGAGACCAGGGAAGGGTTGCTTCCACAACTTAATTGGCACAGATCCTTGACTATCTTCTCTTGGTAGTTACTTTTCCATTGCTCTGAAGGGCAGTGGCCAAAGGTCTTAGTTGTTCTGGCTTTTCACAATGACTGGCACATAGCTGGACCTGGGTAAATGTTTGATCATCTTGATAATAACACTTTGTCTTTCTCACGGATAGTACAGAAAGCATATGTATCGATATTATCTTATTTGATCCTTTAAATAACTATTTCATAGGCCTGATAGGTATTTTCCTCATTTTATAAATATGTAAAATGACGTCAGAGAGGTTAAAGAACTTGACTAAAATCTTAGAGCTATTCTCTCACATCTCAGTGTTCTTTTCCCCAGTTGAAATCCTCCTTGCACGTATTAGGATAATTAGCCAAAGTCAAAAGGCTACACCCAGAGGTGCAGAGATAGGAGTGGACTACATGTGCCTTGGACCCTTCCTGTTTTGGAGAGGTTATAAGTGATTAAGCTGTGGGAACAGGAGGAAGGCCATGCCAGTCTTCAGCTTTGTTAGTTCTTTGCCTTTAGTATCTGGTACCCCAGCTCTCCACCAACTTCTGGGTTTATGATGAGTCTAAAAACCCATTGTCCTCCCCTCTCCCTCTCCTTATGTTGGACCAATTAGAATAGTGGTGGCAGACCTATGGCATGCATGCTGCAGCGGGCTGTTTGTTGTCACTGAAAGCTCTAAAAGGTTCACCATTACTGAATCAGAAGACCTGAAAACCTCTTAACACTCTGTTCTGAATGGACCTGAAGATCTTCATATGGTGCACTCCTGTAATCCCAGTACTCTGGAAGGCTGAGGCAGGCGGATCCCAAGTTTAAACCTAGCCTGGGGAACTTAGTGATTTAGCAAGACCCTGTCTTGAAATAAAAAGTAAAAAGCAATAGGGATATAGCTGAGAGTGAAAGCCCTGTGTTCCATCCCTGGTACCACAAAAAGAAAAATAAGTAAGTAAAAATACAACAACCTATGACTGAATAAATTGCCCAAGATTACATGGCCCCCAAATCGACAGGAACGTGAAGTTCAATCTTCCGATTCTAAATTCAGTGTATGTCCTGTCATGCTAACGAAAGACAGTATATTGGTGTTTGCAAATTATTTTCAATATTTTTAAATTCTTAAAGAAATCATGATAGACCTAACTCAAATTTCAAAAGCATCCTCTTAACTTGAGCAATCTAGTGAGAAAAACTGTGCTAGTCCATACTGATTATATGATAGATGCCTAAGTGCTGAAATTCCTGAAGTGTTACATGATTGTCATCAGTATTCTTTTAGCCACATAAAGGGTCTGCTTCTGTATATACAAGTCATATTCTGCCACCCTATTTCTATGAAATAGGTTGAGTAAGGTTAGAGTAAGCTTTTTTTTTTTTCCTCCAGTACCGGGGATCAAACTCAGGACCTTGTGCTTTCAAGGCAGGCAGAGCTATTGAGCTAAATCCCAGCCCTTAGAGTAAGCTTTTTGCATTGGGACTGAACTGGGACTGGAACTTGGCAGTCAGGCTAGTAGGAACTGCCAGTGTCAGCTCAAATGATGAGGCCACGAATCTTAGGGGAGTAGCTCCTGAAAGGGGAGGCCTTATAATAAGGACTGTAGGTCTCTGTTGCTCCCCTGGCAGCATAGCACATTCTGAGTAACTGAGAATCAACAGTGCCCAGATGTAAGTGGCTTCGCTCTACCTAACTGATGCCCCAGAATGTCAGAAGGCTTCATTCCAAGTGACTACTATACCCAGGTACACCTACAAAATGATTCAGAACCACATATAATAATTATCAGCAGCAGTAGCAGCAGCACCGTTGTCAGTATTTTGGCAGCACCAGATGGCAGAAAACTTTGAAACTCTATGAGATCAATATGAACCTACTGAGGAAACCAAGGCTTAAGTAAATCAGTCCCAGGTCACAGAGGAAGTCAATGGCAAAACCCAGACACAAGTCCAGATCCAATATCTGCAGTCTGATACTCTCCTCCCAGTCCATGGCTGCCTGAAAACCAGGAAGCTTACTTTTCACAAAAGATGGTTTTCCTTTCCGGCAAGTATTGCTCAATCTGGAAGTTTGCTGGGTAGGGAGAAAAACCGGTAGGTACATAAAGTGACAATGATGGCTGTCAGGCAAATGCAAGATTTTCTTAGCAGTCATTCCGAAAAGAGTGCTAAAGATATTACCCAAAGTAGCGTATTTTCTCCAAACAGCTCAAAGCGCTTTTGTACTGTTTTCAAAATAGGTTCCACTGTTCTCCGCACTTCGGCAATGATTCTTCTTCTGAGTCAGAATGTGGCTCTTCCTCTTGTCGTTGCTGGCTTTCACGGGTTTTATTGCTTGTCATATCTGCTCACACTGTTCTCAATGGCCACGCTCCGCTGGTTGACACAAGGAGGGTAACTACCATCTGTAGCGTCAGAGCTGCTTTGCAGAAATCTTCTCTTTGTATCCTTGTGCTGTGCTGGGGGGTGCGGTGGGGAGGACACAGCAAATAGATAAGGGTGAGAAACAGCAAGAGGAAGAGAGGTTTCTGTGGGAGGAGATTAGAAGGTACGCAGTCATTCAATTATTGAAGCACCTTGGGTCCAGTCCCTTCTGTATTGTCCCACGCACCTTGGGTCCAGTCCCTTCTGTATTGTCCCACGCGGCACGCAAATGTCAGCCTTGCAGAATCTGCCTTCACCCCAGACACCCCCAACGCACACACAGTGGGAGAGAAAGACCAGGGTGGGGGTAACGAGATGTTAACCCTTGCTATGCTATATGAGAGCCACTTGGACTCTCACTCTTTTTCCATGGAACTGAACTTTTTCAAATCAAAAATTAATTTTTAAGGCTTCATCATACAGTTAAAAAGTAACAAGCTGGAGAAAACCCTCTTGCAACAGATTTCTCACAAAAGCTGTCAATGCTGCGTTCTGTTTTGTTTTGTTTTGTTTTTTGGTACCGGGAATGCAACTCAGGACCTTGCGCTTGCCAGGCAGGCAGCGGCACACTGAGCCACATCCAGGACCAATACTGCATTCTTTAAAAAAAAAAAAAAATAGCTCTTGAAGAGCAAAACCTTGATATAGGCAGAAGGGCATCACACATCGCAGAAAGAGACATGCAAATAAAATCAATGAAACACATAGGTGAAAGATGTTTACTGTTACGAGTAGCTGATAATACACCCGAAAGAGAAAGATGTTTACTCTCACTGGTAAACCAGAGAAATTTGCATTGAACAACATATTTCTGTTTTTTCTTTACAAATGAACAAAGCAGGGGTCTAAGCTGCCATGATATTTGGGGCTGGTGAGGAACAGCAAGGGCAGCCTACTTTTATCCTCGTGGTGAAACAGTGTACCATGAAGTTCCTAAAGGCAATTTTTCAACATGAGAAGATTTTAAAAATTATTTTTTAATTTAGCAATTGTAGCTCTAGGAATTATTCTATAAAGGGAAGGATATGTGAATCTCTGTAGGTTCATTTTAGCAGTAAATTTGCAAATGCCGTCAGTGGCACCAGTAAAATGATTAAATCCATTCCAAACCACTTGTACGTGTTTAATATAGCTATTCAACAGGCACTGTTGAAGAAATTTTGATGTCATTGGAATGTAATCGCATATGTTGGGAGGGTAAGATACTCGATTATATCTCAATTCTCAACATCTAAATTCACTTCTAAATATAATCCATGGAGGTAAAAGGGCTGACGTACTACCCCAGGAGACTTTCACCTCTGGAAAATGGCGCAAATATTAGATGGTATAGCACAGACGCTCCTATGCTTCGAAGACCAACTAAAGAGCTTGTACATTATATAGAAAACAAAGATAAAACAGGGCATGGTGGCACATACCTACAATCCCAACACTTAGGGAAGCTGAGGCAGGAGGAGCACAAGTCTGAGTTACACCTGGGCAAAGTGAACAAGACCCTGTCTCAAAATTAAAAAAATAAAGAGGCGGGGAATGTAGCTCAGTGACAGGGTACCCTGAAAGTGGGGAGAGGCAGAGCACCTAGGCTTTGGGACACAAAGGCAGGGTGGAGAGTTTGTTGACTTTTCTTTTTGCTTCACCGGGCCCAAAACTGATTTCTGTCATTTTCCTGCTCTGCAAAGAATTTAAACATTTCTCACAAGACAGGTCTCTGACAACAAATTCATTTAGCTCTTGTTTGTTTGAGGATGTTATTATTCCCTCTTCACATTTGGAGAATAACTTTGCCGACTATAGAATTTCATGTCAGGGGCCAGGGATTGAGCTCAGTGGTGCCACCTCACAAGCACAAGGTCCCAAGTATGATCCCGGTACCAAAAAAAAAAAAAAAAAAAAAAAAAAAAAAAAAAAAAAAAA
>NW_022900937.1:18456078-18501161 GCF_012274545.1 Fukomys damarensis
AAAAACAAACACCAAAGATCACGCCCGTAAAAAAAAAAAAAAAAAAAAAAAAAAAAAAAAAAAAGAAAGAAAGAAAGAATTCCATGTTGGCAAGTTTTTTTCTTCACACATTTTCAAGATTTTGATTCTCCTTTCTTGCATGGTGTGTGTGTTTTCAAATGTCCTTAGTAGCTTTCCCCAGGTTCTTGCAGGGTTTTCTTTGTTTTTCCATGGTTTGAATACGATATGCTCACAGTAGGTAGTTTTTTTGTATTTACCCTGCTTGGCATTCACGGAGATTCCCTAGGTCTGTGGTTTGGTGTCTGTCATTAATTTTGGAAAATTCTTAGCCATTATTCTTTGAATACTTTTTCTGCTCCCTTGTCTCTTTCTTCTTTTTCTGGTATTCTCATCATGTGTATGTTGCATGGCTTGTAATTATCCTGCAGTTCTTGAATATTCTGTTTTACTTTGCTCCTTCTTTATTCCTCTTTACATGACAGTTTTGGGGGTTTATTCTGATATTTCTTCAAGCACACTGATTCTTTTATTGCCCATGTCTCAAAGGCCTTCTTCATTTCTTATAGTATTTTTTATTTCTAGCATTTTTTTATTCTTAGACTGTAAGAATACATGCTTCTATTATCTGTCCTTGCAGTTGTCTATTTTTTCCCCTTAGACTCCTTTCCAAATTAATTGTAATTATTTTCTTGCTGTGATATTTTCAAAAGTTCTGTCATAGCCAAATCTGGTTCTGATCCTTGCTTTGTCTCTTCAGACTCTTTTCTTTTTTCCTTGTCTTTTAGCATGTCTCACAATTTTCTTTTTGTTGAAAGCTAGCAAGCTAGACCTTTATCGCGGGGTTTATGTATATCTGGCTAGGAGTTATGCTGTGTTCGCTGTGGCTACAACTCTAGATGTTTGAGGCTTCAAGCTCCTCTACTGCCTTTGTTTCTGCCTCCCTTTGTCTTTCTGTTTCCCTAAAAATTCTTTCGAATAATAAAGTCTGAACCTCGCTGTTGTTTTCATCTGCAGTCCTGTATTATACCAGGGCTCTGAGGCTGTGGTGATAAGGTGAATGCAAACGTGTGTGTGAAGGGGAAGCATTCTGCATTCCTAGATCAGGGCTCAGGCTTTTGGTGGAGTTACCTTCTTAAATTTTTCTCAGGCCATCCAGCCCCCGCCCCGCCTTCATCGTAGGCCAGAGGAAGGCCAGAGGGGTCCGCAGGAGTTGGTTACTTGCCCTCCTCCTGGTCAGACTCGGCTTTGGTAAAATACTTTACCTTGTTAACCGGCCTTCATTACAGAGAACACAACAAAGAACAGAACTCTGGGTAAATTGCAAGCTAGTTACTTCTCCTGCTAGAAGCAGGAGAAAGGATTTTTTCTCTGATCTTCACAGCGAGAACAACATGGGACATTTTGTTTCCATTTTTTCAGTTTCTCATATTTTTTTCCTCTCCCTTATTACCTTTCCCCCACCCTTCCCACTTTCCCTACATGTTTAGCCCTTTACTTCCTATTTCACATTATTAATTATCTCATTAGGATCCTGTGTACTATTATAGTTTTTCACACCAAAGAAACTATTCGGTATTTCAGTTAAAGAAATCTCTGTATGAACATTAAAAATAGGGAATCCTAAAATAAAACTAAAAAGGAAAGTAAAAGAGAAAAGGCAATGATGTAAGATTAAAATAATCCTTAATTCTGGAGATGAAAATGGTCCCTGAACATATTTAAATTGCTTCTTGCTCTTATAGTCTTATTCTTTTTTTCATTATTTAGAGAATACTTTATTAATTTCTGTAATCAAACCCACGTAGACATGACCTTCCATATTTAGTACGATGTGTTACCCCTGTACACATGGAAAAAAAATAAATAAATTAACATTTCTAGACCAATATGGTTGTCCATTTCTGTACAATGCCAAGTCAACACAGTAAATTGGGATGACTTTTTCCAAAGTTGGCAGCACCATTAAAGTTTCCCAAAATTCAATTTATATATATATATGTATATATATATATATATACATATATATATGTATTTATATTTATATAAAAAGACTAATAATAGTATGTTATGCATCGATAGCAGCAACAGCTTTTCCAGGTTCTGGAGTCATCTGAACAAAATTATAGACATTCAACATATTCCATTAAAAAAAAAACAAACAAAACAAAACAAAAAAAACACAGAAAAGAATAATATCCAGAAAACAACAAGGTTCTGTTACTGTTGTGGTACCTGGGACCATTTTTTCTATTAGCCTCTTAATCATCATCTGGAAAGATAACATTCTAGAGTAATATCATTAAATGTAGCTCTGATAAAGCACGGTCCCTACTATGTATCATAAAGCAGGTACTAGATATTTTACATTCATAGAGGTATGATACAGTACCATCCTACATCAATAATACTAGATTCAGTTTTGGTTTGAAATTTACTTTGTCTGCAAATAAGATTGCTGCCCCTGTTTTTTTCTGGGCTCCTGTCACATGAAGAATTGTTTTCTATCTTTTCACTTTCAGTCTATGGGCTTCTTTTTGCACTAGGTGTGTTTCTTGTATACAACATATTGTTGGATTTTGCTTCTTATTCCATTTTGCCAGTCTATTTCTCTTGATTGGAGAGTTGAGGCCATTGACATTGCTGGTTATAACTGATATGTACTGACTTATTATTGACATGTCATTGGCCTTTTGTTGACTCTTTTTACTTTTTTCACCTTCTCCTTTTAATTTCTTGCCTTGCCTATTTGATTTGCTCTGTTGGATCACATGGTGTTGTTGCCTTCATTGTCTTTTTCTAGATCTTGTTTAGAATTGCTTGTAGTGCTGGTTTGGTATTCATGTAGTTTCTCAGGTGTTCTTTGTCGTGGAAGTGTCTTATTTCCCCATCCATTCTGAAAGAGAGTTTTTCAGGATACATCAGTCTAGGTTGGAGGCTGTTCTCTTTTAGTACTTGAAATATCTCATTCCAGGCTCTCCTTGCCCCAAGGGTTTGTGTTGAAAAGTCTGCTGTGATTCTGATGGGCTTTCCTTTGTACGTGATTTGTTTCTTTTCTCTTGCTGCTTTTAGTATTTTGATCTTCTGTTGGGTTTCTGGGATCTTGATTATTATATGTCTAGGTGTAGATTTTTTTTGATTGTAGCTAGTTGGGGTCCTATATGTCTCAGTTATCTGAATGTCAAAGTCTTCCCCTCTGTTTGGGAAGTTTTCTGTCATTAATTCTGTGAACAGCTTTTTAAAGTCATTTGTATTTTCTCCTGCTACTTCATGTATTCCTATCAGTCTTATGTTATTCTTCTTTGCATCATCTAGGAGTTGGATCGATTTCTCATGATCTCTTACTGTTTTTAAGAGACCTCTCTTTTCATGGTCACTGACTGCAATCTTATCTTCTATATCTGAGAGCCTATCTTCACATTCTTTTATTCTGTTGCGTACACTTTCAAAAGAGTGTTTAATCTCCTGGATATCTGTTTGAATCTGTTTTATGGATTCCATTTCTTTCCTATGTTGGGCGTTTATTTTTTCCATTTCTTTCTTATGCTGGGCCTTCATGGCTTCTATCATGGTCCTGAGCTCATCTATTTTTTTGTCAGTTTCTGTTCTAGAGTCTCGAATCACAACTTCCATTTTGCTCACTATCTCTATGGTTATCTGGGAAATTATTTCTGTTTTGAATTTTTCTAGAGCCTGATTGATCTGTTTTGTTACTTCCTGTGCTTTGAGTTCAGGGTGTCCTGGTTGTGCACTATCGGCCTTTTCATCCTCATTTGCCCTACTGTTTGCCATTGGTGAACTGGAAGTCTGTCCTTGTGTCTCGCTTAAGTGTTTTCTCATTTTTATTTTTATTGTCGGACTGTCCTTGGTTTAATCTCTGGATTATCACCCAAATCTTCCTGATATAGTTGCGCCCTAGCTTCTGTGTCTCTAACGACCCACAGACATTCTCATCTTCATAACATCAGAGAAAACAGCTCATCAAATCAACCGCAATGCTTTATCCCAACTGATACAATCAGCAACACATTAAGATCAAGCACAACTTGGACACTGACCACCTGTGGTAGTCACTAGTCTATCACCCTTAAATCATTTGAATTAAATTGAAATCAAGAAGCAGTCCAGAACATGTCTGCAGTGAACAAAATTTCAGTAGAGTGTATTTACCATTTAATGGCTCAGACGGAGCAAGGATGCAAGACCCCTGATCTCAATTAGCTGATGGCTGAACCCTATGACGCTGACTGACCTCGTGCTGCAAGGCCCAGATTGAGTTCCCCAACCTTCTGAATGGTTGAACTCCACAACGTTCTATTACAGGTTTCCCACGCCCTTTCTTTAAAGATGTTCAAAGTTGGGAACTCAGAAAAATACCCTTGATGACCACTTCTGTCTCTGCACAGTGGGTCCAAAGACTGGCACAGTCAGGAGGTCTGAGAGTGTGTGTGTGGGGCTTATGGGGGTTCAGGAGCTCCTGCACTGCTACCTTCCTGGTGCTTGAGCAATGGCGGCTGGGTCGGGAGCAGGCATGGCTCTCCTTCCCGCGGTGGATCAGGGCCCAGACTCTTACAGTTTTTTTTAATGTTGCTTCCCCATGGGTCTATCTACTACTTAATAAGGAAAACCTTTAACCAACTTTGAAATTTAAATCTCTGCAATTATATAAAATAGCAGAGATTTAAATAATGTAAGTATTAAAGACTTAGCGATCACCATTTTGAATGTTTTTTAACATTGGCTATCTTGTAATTTAATCTTTTAAAACAAAATACAACATGTATTCTTCTCTACCAAGAAATGCTTTATAGTGTAATAATTCTGTCAGTTGTTGGTTACATAAACTCAGCCAGTGATAGTGCTTTTTATTCATGCTATAATGGTCTTTATCAGACATAGAAGTTCTTATGCTTAATAAAACAACTGTAGTTTTGCAATGGTAAAAAATCCTAAAAATTAGTCTAATTTATTGTAATCACCAATAGTATGTTTCCTGTAAAATGTAATATTAACTAAGAAGTATTGTTTTAAAATTATAACTTGAGAAACTTTAATGACAGCAAATTTGATTTTAAATTCTATCTTTTTACTCAAGGTTGTTTCCAGCTGTAATTGACCAGAAGTCATTTGTTTTTCCCCCGGAATCTGAAGGTAAACTCTGGAGACTCCCAAAACAGCGTGGCTTAGTTCCAAGAGTAAAGGTAGGGACTGAGTGACATGTAGTGACGTGGTGACAAAGTAGTCATATCTGGGGCCTCAGAGAAAGGGGGAACAGGATTACCTTCTACTGGGTAGGAAGTCTCTTTTGAGGCTGATAAAAATGTTCTAGAATTATATAGTGGTGGCTGTTATACAACTTTGTGAATATGCTAAACACTGCTGACTTGTACACTTTTAAACAGTAAAACTTATCGCAAATGGATTATATTTATATAAAACTGCACTAGTCAGCTTTCCCGTCTCTGGGACAAAATATCCCTCACCTGCAACTTAGAGCAGGACAGGTTTGTTTGCTCAGTGGGTTCAGTCCATGGTCAGCCATCTCCAACAGCAATGTGGAAGGACAGCTGCTGGCTGCTCACATGATGGTAGCCAGAAAGTAGAGAGAAAGATGAAGAACCAGGGTCATGAATATATCCTTTTAGGTTATGCCCACAGTGAACCACCTCTTTCAGCTAGGAACCACCCCCAAACAGCACATTTAGCTCTGATCTTATCAATGGAGTAAACTACTGATGAATACAGTTGGCCCCATGATTGAGTCACCTTCAAATATGTGAGATTTTGGGGGGATATTTTAGAACTAAACCATAAAAAAAAAAGTGAAAATTAGCCGGGTGTGGTGTTGCATGCCTGTAATTCCAGCACTCGGGAGGCTGAGGCAGGAAGATCGCTGTGAGTTTGAGACTAGCCTGGGCTACATAGTGAGTTCCAGGGCAGTCTGAACTACATAGTGAGACCCTGTCTCAAAAAAAAAAAAAACAAAAAAAAAAAAAGTGAAAATTTTGTAGAGAGTAAAGACAGCATATTTGTATTGTGTTTTACAGTAAAAAGTATCATGATACACATATATAGATATGTTTGTACAATTTCATGTTATTATTACTTCAGATATGTTCTTGGCAGTTTTGTTCCAAGAGCAAAATTAATCAAAACATAACTCCTTGAAAATTTTAAACAGAGTGCCATGGGTTCCCAAATGTCAAAAGCTTTGAAGTTTCTGATTTTTGCCTCTGTTCTGTGTTATCTTGTCTTGACTCTTGTTCCCCCGTCTTAGTCAGTCTTAGTTGAGGCTGCTTTTGCAGAATCCCGTAGATGGGGTATCACAGTTTTGCACAGCACTGGAGGCTGTGAGTCTAAAATCAAGGTGCGGGCAGATCTGGTATCTGGTAAGGGTGCTCTTATTTGAAGAAAGCCTTATTCTACTATCTGGGTGAGAGGAAGAGAGGGGGAAAAGACAAAGAAGAGAGAGATGAAGAGAGAGAGAATCTTTCACCCTTTTATAAGAACAATTATTTCACACATGAGAATTATACCCTGATAACCTAATTACCCTGTAAAGGCCTCACCTCCTAATACTATCATATTAGGAATTAAGATTTCAACATGAGCTTTAGAAGGACACATTCAGTCAACAAAACCCTTACTTCCCCAAAGTAATAATAGCTCACCTCTTCTGAAACCAGGTACCATTGCCATTGCTTTGAAAATATCAACTTGTCTAATCTTCAGAACAGTCCTAAAAGGAGCTATTATTTTTATTGGTAAAGAGACCAAAGTACTTGCAAAATGTTAAATAAGCTGTAAATGTCCAAGCCAGGATTATGAACCCAGAAATGCAGGGATCCAAAGCTGTGCTCTTAATCCATTATCATACTCTCTCTTTAAATAATAGCTGTCTCACCAGGCGTGGTGGTGCACGCCTCTAATCCCAGCACTTGGGAGGCTGAGGCAGGAGGATTGCTGTGAGTTCGAGACCAGCCTGGGCTACATAGTGAGTCCCAAGTCAGTCTCAACTACATAGTGAGACCCTGTCTCAAAAAAACCCTAAATAAATAAATAAATAAATAAAAGCTGTCTTGAGATATAATATCCATACCCTAAAATTCATCTTTTAAAGTGTTCCATTTTCATACGTTTGCAAAGTATATAGCCATCATGCGGTACTCCTTTGTATAATTGCTTGTACTACACTGTATTTTTTCTTCATCACATTTGCCATGGTTTGTAATTAGTGTGTTGTGTGATTAAAAAAGGTCTGTCATCCCATGATATTATAAGCTTAACAAGAGTAGGGTCTATGTCAGTGTATTCATTGCTGTACAAGGCAAGGGACCCACAATAAATATTTGTTAGATGAGTAAATGAAACCACCCCAGTGACCTGTAAAGGTGTGCTCATCCCCATATAAAAGATCAGCCCGTTCCTCTGGACTCCCAAGCAGCCTGCTCCTACCTGCCATTGCTCTTGTTACCTTGGGTTCAGCCACTTTTTATGGGGAGCTTACTGTGTGCCAGGAGTTGTCAGAGGCATGCAGAAATAGACAGGACGGCTGGGCTGTAGGGCCTCATGGAGCTCACAGTCTAGTGGAGCAAGTGGGAGGAGTAGCCACCTATTAGCTAAGAACTAGCGCTCTGATGCAAATAAGACAGAATCTTCTGAAAAAGAGAGCATAAACTTCTCATCTTCCTTGCTATCAATAGCAGTTTCAATTTTTTTTTTTAACCAAGATTCGCAGGAGGGTCACACTTGGTTTGCAAAACCAAGAATTGGCATACTCTGATGTGTAGGAATAGTGAAACAAAATACCCGAAATTAGGACCATTGTAGAATATATAGTTACTTTACCACCACCACCACCACCCCATTAAATTTTGGCCAGAAATTTATTTTCTCCAAAGAGTTTTGGATCCTGGCAAATGACCATAAAGCTAAGGAAACACACGTGTTCCTGAGGTGACCTGTGCTCTATTAGGTGCCGTGAGCATGGGTGAGCTCCATTTAGGAAGGGGCATGGACCATTTCCCACCCGGACTTCACTGTAGGGCCCGGATTCCTATTGTTATTTTATCCCTGATATTGGTGACATCTGCTTAAAAATGCATATCCACTGACACAAAAGATAGCTCTAATTTTCATTGTAAAGTCAATGACAAACAGTGCTGTTTTGCCAGCTGTTACATGTGCCTTCTACACCAACATAAAAGCTTGTATTATTATTAAGTAGTTGTGAAATCCAACTGGGATATTACTACCTTTAATTGCTCACTTTCAACCTTTTAAACTAGGTAAACCCCAGTCGCTTCTTTAAATTCTCTTTCCTCAAAAGTGAGTAGCTGCGTTTGGAATTCCATTTCACACCAAAAAAACTCAAATGACAAACAGTTAGGAGTTGCTCAATTGTAATTAAGAATCATAATTAAGAATTGTTTATTAAGCTTCACTTAAATTTGAAAAAGCACTCAGAAAACTGTATAATTAAAAAAGAGAACATTTACATGCATATATGCTTGTATTGTACGTTTTATTATAATAAAAAAAGAGGGGGGCCGGGGATTGAGCTCGGTGGTTCTAGTGCCTGCCTTGAAAGCACAAGGGCCCGAGTTCAATTACTGGTACCCCCCCAAAAAAGGAAATGTATGGAAGATGACAAGCTAATGTTATCATTGGTTACCTTATGGGCCTGGGTAGGTTGGTAGAGGATGAAGGGGAAACAATTAGCTTTGTCTTAGTTTACATGAACCTTTCACTGATGACTGCCCTTGAAAAACAGTAAAATTGGAATATAAAGTAAAATTGAAATATAAAATCTTATTTTGGGGATTTGTGGATACCTGTGTATAAATCTACATAGTCTCCATTCTTGCTTGTTAAAATACTCACTGTTGGACTTTTCCTCCTAGTTTATCAGTGACACATAAAGTATGACAAAGCCAACTGTTTCCCTCTCATCCTCTACGAACCTGCCCAGTCTCATAAGGCAGCCAGTGTTAACATCAGCAAACATTTTTTTGTTTGTAATAAAACATATAATAGAAGCTCGTATGCAGATACTATCTATAGGGTTTGGGTTGGTTGTGAACTTTTTGTTTTTACTAAAACATTGTATTTTGAATTGCTAAAAATAAAAAACATCTTTTATTTATAGATACTATACATGAAGCTATGTTCGTATAATTATTGTATAAAATATATGTATTTCAAAATCAAGAAACTTTGAGACAAAATGTAACTCTGGGATAAAATATAACTATGGTGTCCTATTTTCATTTTTTATTACTGAATTTCCCTAAAAAGAAGAAAATGGTCAATGTGACTGTATAGGTTCCAGGGTTGAATGTGACAAGCCTGAAGCAAGTGGAAAATACCTTTGCTATCTCCTGCTTTGTTAGCCCTGTGTAAGAATTCTTCCGCAGAGCTGAGTATGGTGACGAATGCCCATAGTCCCAGCTACACGGGGTACAGAGTCTCACTCCCTGGTCTTGATCTGGGCCAAGAGTAAGGGCCATGTCAGCTGGAGAATTGTGCATCACAGTTCAGCTTCTCTGTCTGACCAATCCCATGTCTTGTGCTCCTCACAGGTCCTCTGCCAAGCTCTGTTTCAGGGTCTGTTTCCTAGGAAACCTAAACTAAAGCGCACAGTTATGGTTACCTGTTGTGGCACTGTGGGAGTGCTGTGGAGAGACTAATGCTTCTGATGGTGACTGGTTTTCATGGTGCACAGCACGTAGTGGGACATCTGCCTGGGAGATCGCACGGGGAGGGAGCCTGAATGAATACTCCAACCTCACGCTCCTCCTCCTTTGTGATCTCCTGCTTCTCGATGACAAATGGGAGATACCAGCACAGGGCATGTTAGTTTTTAGAACTAACCCTTTCCAAAAGACACGCGTGAACAGTGTAACCATATAACTAACTTATTGTCCAAACTATGGCACTCTTAAGAAGAAAAGGGAATGAAATTAATAATGACTTCAAGACAGCAGGAGTAAACCAACTTCTCAGATGCCCAAAACATTTATTTGTTTATTAAATCATCTAGTTGACCAGCATATCGATTGTAGGGTGGTGGGGGGCAGCATTAAAGCACTAGAGTGCTAGGCAGAAAAGGAGAATATTTTGTCCTTGAGAATATTTTGAAGAAGACAGACAAATCACGGAAGATTTCACGGATCACCTGAGACAGAAAAGCAGTCTTCTCGTGATTACAGGTAGAACTGAGAAGACTTGGAGATTGCGTTGAGGGTAAAAGAGAGCAAGGGGTCAGTGATAACTCAGTGGTCTGACGTGGGGACTGGGTGCTGTGATACCATTCAGTGAGATGAGGAACCCAGGAGTAGGGTTAGGAGAATCAGGCCGATTTCATTACAGTGTTGAATCTGGGAGTCTGTGGACCTTCCAGGAGGACATGCCCAGCAGGCAGGTGGATATCCCCACCTATAGTACGGAGAGCAGAAGAGGAAGCTGAAAATGATCCCTGCATTTGCTCTCACTGACATCTAGGACCACAGAATCCCTCAGAGAGAGCACCAAAGGAAAACGATTACATGTGTTGAGGTTGAAATTTCATTTTGCTTGGATTGCAAGAGACCACAAATCTGGAGTCAAACTAATCATTAAGAGGTTTTTAGGTTAAAAACGCCATTTTAAGCTAACAATAATCTATACTGCACGTTCTCTCCTATCATAACGTTGGTGTCTCAGCGTTTTTATTCACAGTCTAAAGATTCTTCCCATTCATGTTTGGTCTTGGACATTCTCCATAGCATCCCTGTGTGAACTTTTTTCTTTTAGAACCCAGATTTGTCAAGTAGAATCTTTTCACCTCTTTTGGTTTGTAATATAATTTGGAGGCCGTAATAAAAAAAAAATAGTTGACTTTCATTGCCTGAACTGGCTGAACTCATAATTTCATATTTTCCTTAACCGAAGTATTAATCCCTGAAAGTTAAACACCTTCTCTTAAAAATCATGGTATGGCTCCTATCAGGGAACTGTTCACTACCCGAAGACCACATAAACTGCTGGTGACGCCCTCTCTGCATAGCTCTGAAAATCCCTTAATTTGTTTCATGAGATTTTTCTATGCCAGTTTGTAACAATCTCTGCACTGACAAGAACTTACTATCTTAAAGTATCAAAATGTAGTCTTTTAAAAGAAATTATAAACAAAAATTAGAGATCCCAGTGTAGCTTCAAATGTAAGCACCTGTGGTACTTCTGGGGCCCAAAGCTCAATTGCGGTCATGATAACACGAACAGATTCTGTGCAGGGCCCAGCTCCGAGCGGCGCGATTGCATCACTGCTGGATCCTGGGCGTGGTGACTGGCAAGTTTCTCCTGACATCAAGTATAAGAAAGACTGATTTAAAACATGTTACAATTTGAAAACACATTTATTTTTGAAGAGAAGAAACACAGGGAAGGTCGTAAGTGACTTTACACTTAATCTAATGATTTCAGTGTTGAAAGCCTTCTTGGAGGATTTCTTTAGTAATCACCTTCACAGGCAGTTTGTAGACGTTGGTTCAGTATATTCAGCAAATGCTGTGTCGATCTTGTGCCCTTTATTTTTCAGGCACTAGGATGTAGGGATGCCCATGACAGTCATGGTCCCTTTCCATGTGGAACCTAACCCCGCGGTCCTCCTCTGGAGCCTCAGAAAACGTAGGGGACTTATGGGCTGTCACAAAGCTCTCAGAATACTCTGGGCTGTTACTGGGCCAGGGGAGCTCAACTTTCTACAATGCACACAATGAGCTGCCTTTCTGACACTGTTGCTAGGACCCCTGCAGAAACACTGAGGGAGACAGACACACAGTCATCCATGCCCAAACCAAGTACCAGAGAAGGAACACAATTGTTTCTGTGCCATGACCATCTCATTCTAAACAATGCCCGCTGCTCAGCCTGGACACCTATCTTGTTTACCAGATAGAACTCAGCATAATTTTTTGGCAAAGGCAAAATGTGGAGCTATCCCAAAGGATGGGATATAGGCCCTGACAGCGTTCCAAAAGACAGGCTCCAAAAACCAGAACAAATGCATAGTGTTCCAAACAGCACAATGCCTGTCACGTAGCAAAGTGCGCAACTTTGGGTTTCATTATAATCTAATTCTAAAATCTCAGATTTTGAAGGGAACTCAACAGTCATTCAGCCCGGTATCAACACCAGCCCAGCCCCCTTCCGGGACCGCAGATGGATTGCAGGCACACATATGCTTCTAATAGAAGCAAGGAAACAACCACCACAAACAATAGGGAGGAGGGAGGGACAGGTAGAAAAGTTTGTGGGCCAAGAGTAGTATATGCTTGCATCTGGCAAACTGAGTCTGAAGGTGACTTCAGAATAGAAACCCTTACCGTCTAAATCAAAGAACTTACCAAGAAGCAAGATCCATTCGGTGCCTGTGGACCAGGGAAAATAAACTTTCCCATTACTATACTTCAGTTACTCCTTATGGCCCTTAAAGTGGGTGGTTTCACAAGGAAACATAAAAATATACACTGTACCGCAGTGCAATACAGTAATTGCAACGTTTGTGTGTAAGATGGGAAGAATCTCTCATTCTGTAAGTTCATCCCGAATTGTTATTTTCCAAGTTGTGTCAGAAATAAAGTTCTGAAGGTTTTTTACATTACACAGAATAATATGGCAAAGAGTAAAAGAAAGGTAAAAGGAAACTGGGTGCCTTTTGATCCCAGCTATTCAGGAAGCCAAAGCAGGAGGATCAAACTTTCAAGCCCAGCCCGGGCAACTTACTGAGCCCTTGTCTCTGAATACAAAATTAAAAGGGCTGGGCATGTAGCTCAGAGGTAGAGCACCCTTGGGTTCAATCTTCAATGAGAGAGGGTGAGGGGAAAGAGAAAGAACATCAGGACAGGTGAGTTCCTTCCCATATTTCTCAGTATGAGTTATTTCTCACTTACAGGAGGGTGGAACATTTTTCTTATGGGACGGCAAGGATAGCCAAAAACATATGAAAATGGCAGAGAATGACTACAAGGACCATTGTGGACACTGTCTGCTTGTTACAATGTGAACTCCAGGAGAACAGTGCCTTTTTGAAAAGATTTCTTTTTCTTTTCCTATGGCTTTAAAAAAAAAAAAAAAAAAAACCCTTTTTGTAGCTGGGGGTGGAGGAACACACCTGTAATCCAAATTTTTTTTTTTTCCTAGGGTTTTAAAAAAAAAAAAAAAAAAAACCCTTTTTGTAGCTGGGTGTGGAGGAACACACCTGTAATCCCAGCACTTGGGAGGCTGAAGCAGGAGGATCATTGGAAGTTTGAGGGCAGCCTGGGGTACCCAGTGAGTTCAAGATCAACCCAAACTATATTGTGAGACCTCACCTCAACAAGAATCAACCTTTTTACTATGAAAATATTCAAACATACAGTACTTCTAGTCAACACAGTGGCACTGCCTGTAGTCCTATATTCTTTATTAGCTGAGGGAGGAGAATTACTTGAGCCCAAGTGTACAAAGGCAGCCTGGGTAATATAACAAATTCCATCTTAATATATAGACCGAATGCATTTCCTCACCACCCCCTGCGATTTCCATGTTAATTCCTCAGTCTGATGTGGTGGCATTTGGAGAGGGGCCCTTCAGGAGACACCCAGGCCCTGAGGGTCCTAAGGGTGCAGCCTTTGTGAACCAGAAAGAGGCCCCAAGAGCTGCCTCAGCCATGCTGTCTGTGTGGATTCTGTGAGAAAACTGCCATCCATGAGCCCGGGAGGGAGTGAGCCTCACTGGGCCCTAAACCTGCCAAGGCTTTGATCTTGGACTCCCCAGGCTCCACAGTTTTGAGCATTGAATTCCTGTTGTCCGTAAGGCAGCCAGTCTGTGGCGTTTTGTTACAGCACCCTGAACCGACCACGACACCCTTCTCCATCCGTTGGATTTAGCAACTGTTAACCTTTACCATTTTTGCTCCATCTGCTTTTACCGAAATATTTTAAAGTAAAGACCTAGTGGCATTTTGCTTCTGAATGCTTTTAACATGCATCTTTAAAAATGAACTATTTTGCTATGTGTGGTATCCTTTAACACACCTAATAAAATCAACAATAATTCTTGAATCTAATAAATACCCAGTTCAGTCCAGATTGCCCCAATCATCCCCCAAATGACTTTTACTGCACTTTTATCTGAACCTGGATGGGTCGAGGCTTCCCCTGTTTGGATGTGATTATTTTATTTCTAAAAGCAGAGTGAGTCTCTGCAGTTCACTGCTGTAACCAGCACCCAGAAAACCAGAGCCTGCTGCAGGCTCTCACCAGGGCACCATGGTGGTTGGAACTATAGCTCTACCACTTACTGCACCTCTCCACCTCTGGCAAGTCCTTGACCACTCTGTGCGGCAGCTGCTCCTCTGTAAAATGGGCACAAAGACAGCCCCTGTCCCCTGGGGCGGTGGTAAGGAAAAATGAATGAAAGTCTGTAAATGTCGTTAGCAGTGCCCCATACACAGTGAGGGCTCCATCAGTGTAAGTCGTTCACCTTTTTATTTATTGATAAATTCCAGGCAATTTCTATGACTGAACCAACATGTGTCAGACACTACTTTAGGTATCAGTCAAATCTCCCTGCACTCGTGGAGTCTGTGTTCTAGTCAGGGTAGAGAAGGCATTAGGAAAACAACAACAAAAACAGTGTGAAAAGTAAGCATACAGCATGTAGGCTGGTGAGAGAAAAGCTGGGAGAGGAAGAAGAGTTGGAGGGGTCTCCCTGAAGCAGGAAGTGGATGGAAAAGCCAGTCTCAAGTACTGCAGGCAGCCGAGGCAGCACATTTTGGGGAATGTAGGTTAGGGGTGTGAACAGCGAAGGGAGAGAGATACAGGAAAGAAGGGAACAGAGGCCAGATCTTGTGAGCACTGTGAGGGCCTGGGTATTCTGGAGGAAGAGAGAGCTCTTGACGTGTTGGAGGACTGGTTTGAGATGGGTAAGAAAGGCAGGAGACCACTAGAAGCTTGCATTACACAGGATGAGGCAAGCGCATCTTAAGCTCGCAGCCTTTTGAGCGAGGGAATTACCATCACCCTCACTTTCCAGATGAGAAACCTAAGATGAGACAGTAGTTTAAAGCTAAGAAATGGCGGACCTGGGATTCAAACGTAAGTCTATTTTGAACTCAAATTCTGGCTTCTCCTCACCACTGTTAAAAATACAAAAATGTAAACCAAGTGCGGTGGTGCACCCCGTAAGCTCAGGACTTGGGAGGCTAAGGTGGGGGACCATGATGTCATGACCGGTCTGGACTACACAGTGAGACCCTGTCTCAAAAAATAAAACAAAAACAAAAGGCTTGAGCTCTTTGCCCGGCGGCCGTAAAACAGTAAAAGAAAGGGTAACAAAATAGGTTCCTGATTCTGTCCACCGATGGCCCTGTCTCCAGTGTTCCTCAGATATGTCGCTTTGAACCTTTGCAAAGGAACCTCTCAATGCAACGCTCCCAGGAAAAGTGACCTTTTCACTTTCAGATTTAGCGCAGTGACACTAATGTGGTGATTATGGGGCCACATTAGAATTATTTATAGTAGTATAAGACTATCACATGCAATTCTGTTTTGCTGTGATTTGTATACTGTATATCCTGAAATATCCACGTGTAGTGTATAGTACATACTGAAGTATGTATACTTTAGAGTGTATGCAAGTGATAGCTAATGGATCATGATATTAAGCATGGTACTTGGGTTATTTCTGTCTAAAATGGACATCAAAAATAGGCCATTAGCAGGTATGGAACTCATGCCTATAATGCCAGCACTGTGGTAGGCTGAGGCAGGAGAATCACAAGTTTGAACCCAGGCTGGGCAACTTAGTGATTTTCTTTTTTCTTTCTTTCTTTTTTTTTTGTACTGGGGATTGAACGCGGGCCCTTGCGCTTGCAAGGCAGGTGGTGGAACCACTGAGCCAAATCTCCAGCCTCAACTTAGTGATTTAACATCTTGTTAAACATAAAAATAAAAATAAAAAAGGAGAGGGGACTTAACTCTATACTGATTAATAACATTTGCATATGAAGATTGTGTCTGTTACATAATTTTTACTCAGAGCGTCTTTTCCAGAAACACAGGCTACTTAGTACGACTGCAGAGAGCTCCTGGGTTTTACTATATGGTGCTCCATGGCTCAAAAAAATCTTGAAGACGGTATCTCAGATCTTGAATGCCTCTGTCCCTGCTCAGCAGGACGTGCTGACTCCTGGTGGACACAGAGCCACCCTTCCATGACCATGTCACACAACAGTTGCAGCAGGGAAGGGAGGTTATGGGGCTGGCAGCTGCGCAGAATGTTCCCTTGGGCACAGCCCTGCTTTTAGCTGATGCTTACTTCACTGTGGCAGATTGTAAGAACACAAACAGTAAAACTTTTTTTTTAAAGCCTTCCCTCACGAGCGTGCTGTTTCATTTCCTTGAGTATGTTGGTTGAAGTGCTGCCGTGTGCTGGTTGCGGAAGGCACACATCTTACTCTACCGATCGTGCGGTGAGGCTGACGACAGAGGTTTGCAAACGGCTCTCCAGCAGAGCCAGGGCCGTGCCCTGTGCCTGGGCTTTGTTATGAGCACTGAGCTAACGTCTGCTGCAGGCACAGCGATCCAGTTCCGTGCAATACTTCAACACCAGGAGGACCTGCAGCCCGCTGGCCTCTCATTGTTCTCGTCCTTGTCTTCCTTGGCTACAGTACACTGTAGAAATTACGGCTTTTCTTCGCAGTGCCCATTCCCCACTCTGCATTGCAGACAGAGCTTGATTTTGCCCCGTCTGGCATCAGGCCACTATCAGAGTCCTCGTTTCCGAGCCTTTCTTGCAGGGGAGTGAGACCATGCGTCCCCGTTCTGTCCGGCGAGCACTGAGCAGCAGATGACTGTAGGTTGATGCTGGGGAATATTTTGCTTTCATGGTAAAGGCAATAGTCACAGCTGGTGTATTTCTTTGCTCCTTCGTTTCCTCTTTCTTGCTGTCTCAAAACACAAACATGATATTTGGAGCTACAGCAAACATCCTGCAGCCGTGAGGTGCCAAGATCTGACAAAAAAGACCACGCTCTGAAGACGGTTGGAGCAGAAAGAGGGAGAGGAACTAGGTCTTTCATGGCTTTTCTGAGCAGCTAAACCTATACCATACCAACAATGGTCTCCTTCTGGTGTCTACAGGAGACTCCGACAGGGATTTATGTGATTTAATGTCAGATCTCTCCCAACAGATTCAGTGGTTCAACACTGTAACTGCTCTCTTACAGCATTTTAATTTTCAGAAAGCCTCCTTAAGAGATAACTGGCTCGTACCCTTTCATCTTTCCTTCTCCTTTCTCTCTTCTACTGCCTGGAGTGAGACTGTGATGGTTGGAACCCTAGCAGCAATCTTAGACCGGGAGGAGTAAGCCCACACATTAGCAATAGCTGAGCGCTGAGCTGCAAGCTACAGAGTGGACTTTCACACCAACCCTTACCCCTTACGTCTGGGCTTCGTGTACGTGAGAGGATTACATTTTGTCTTATTTAAACAATGCTTTTCTAGTGTCCGATCATGTGCAAATTCATCCCAACCTTTCTATTGCCACATCTATACATCTTTTTGGTGTAGATAAATACTCTATATATATCTTCCTTCTTGTCATAAAGAAGAATCCTTCCTCCTATTCCCTGATATTAAGGCCAACATCTTATTAAGGCCTCAGCTTCTGGCGTTATTCCTTCTCACTCATCATTGGTTTCTCGTTCCTCAATCATTTCTTTAGGAAAGAAAGAAGTAAAATTGTTATTACTTACAGATGACATGATCCTTTATGTAGAAGATCCCAAAAATCCCACCAAAAAAGGCTGGTAACCAAATTCACCAAGGTATCAAGATACAAAACACACACAATCAATAGTATTCCTGTCCGCTAACAATGAGCGTACTGAGAAAGAAATTAGGGAAATAATACCATTCGCAATAGCATCAAGAAAAATTAAATACCTAGGAAATAACCTAGCCAAGGAAATAAAAGACCTCAACAAAGAAAACTGCAGTACTCTGAATCTGAAAGGGATATTGAAAAGAACATTAGAAAATAGAAAGGTACCCTCTTCCTGGGTAGGAATATTGTCAAAATGGCCACATTCCCAAAACTAATATAGAGATTTAATGCAGTCCCAATGGTTATGGTTTATATCTAGATGTGCCCCTCCCCACAAAGCCTCGTGTGGTCATAGGTGGGGCTTTTCAGAGGTGGCTGGATCTAGAGTGTGTGATGGTGGGATTGTCATGTTTGTGTTTGAGACGGATGCTAATGTGTGATCCAGAATGTGTGATGCTGGGGTTAAGGGTGTGTGATTACTAAATTAGTCCACCGAGCGGTTTGGCACCTGTCTTAAGCTGGGTAGTGTAGATCGAATATAAAAGGGGCAGAAAGAAGCTGCTATTGTCACTTGTAGCTTGCTTCCCTCTGCCCGCCACGAACTGTTTCTCCTCCGAGATGCCCCTCTGCCATGCCACATTGTCTTCGTTCGCTTCAGCCAAATATGAACTGAATCCTCTATGAACTGTGAGCTAAATAAACCTTTCCTCCTTTAACTTTGGGTGGCATGTATTCTGTCTCAGCAACAAGAGAAAGTAACTAAGGCATCAATCAAAATACCAGCTGGACTCCTCACAGAACTAGAGAAAACAATCCTAAAATTCATGTGGAACCAGAAGAGACCCAGAATACAAAAAGAAATCCTGAGCAACAAGAGCAAAGCAGGAGGCATCATGCTCCTAGATTTCAGGTTCTATTACAAAGCTATGGTCATAGAATCAGCATGGTACTGGCACAAAACAGACCTAAGGCTCAGTGGAACAGAACAGAGGATGTAGAAACAATCCCAGGCACATTCAGCCATCTGATATTTGACAAAGGGGCCAAAAACATACACTGGAAGAAAGATAGACTTTTAAATAAATGGTGCTGGGAAAACTGGCTATTCACATGAAGAAGATTGAATCGAGACCCATATCTCTTACCACGTACTAATCTAGAATCAAAATAGATCAAATCCCTAAGTATTAAAACAAAAACAATCTTCTGGAAGATAAAATAGGGAAAACTTGAAGACATAGGCAAGAACTTCCTGAACAGAACCTAATTGCCCAAGAAATAGTACCAAGAATCAACAGATGGGATCATATGAAATTAAAAAGCTTCTGCACAGCAAAAGAAACAACCAGCAGAGTGAAGAGACAACCTATGGAATGGGAAAAAAAATTCCAGCTATTTCTCAGAGGACTAATATCTAGAATAGATAAAGAACTCAAAAAATTAGACCCCCCCCAAAGAAAGACCCAATCAATAATGGGCATCTGAAAGGAACAGACTCACAAATGGCCAAGAAATACATAAAAAATGTTCAACATCTCTGGCTATTAGAGAAATGCAAATTAAAACAACACTGTGGTTCCATCTTACCCCAGAAAGAATGGGCATCGAGAAATCAAATAACAACAAATGCCGGTGAGGCTGTGGGGGAAAAAAGCACCCATCTACGTTGTTGGTGGGAGTGTAAACTAGGACAACCACTATAGAAATCAGTATGGAGCGTCCTCAAAAAGCTAAAAACAGAAGTTCCATTAGACCTAGCTATTCCCTTTCTGGGTATCTTCATGAAAGAGTTAAAGACATCATATTATGGTGATACGTGCCTACCCACATGTATAGCAGCACAATTCATAATAGCTAAATCTTGAAAGTGGCCTGTTTATCAACAGATGCATGGATAAAAAATGTGGTGTTTATATACAATGGAGTACTATACAGAAGAATAAATTAGAAGCATTTGTAGGCAGATGGATGCACCTTGAGACCATAGTGTTAAATGAAATAAATCAGATACACAAGCTTAAATATGACATGATTTCTCTTATATGGAAATTCCAAGTATAAAGAACAAAATAAAAGAAAATAGGAAACAGGGGGATAGGACTTTTGCAAAAGGGAAGGGGACCAAGAGATTGAGGGAGAAGAGGAGAGAGGGGAGGGGAAGAGAGGGGATTAAAAAAAAGCATTAAGATGTGTTATATACATATTTTAATCCCCACAATGAATGTGATCACCATGTACTGCCATCATGTACTAATAAAAAGAGTAAAACAATGAAGAGAATCATTAAAACATCCACTCCTGGATTTTTGTACATGTTTATGTATTTATTGGCCAATTCTTTGTATTCCTTTAAGAATGTGAGATCTAAGCTGGACGTGGTGGCGCACACCTGTCATCCCAGCACTCGGGAGGCTGAGGCAGGAGCATCGCTGTGAGTTCGAGAACAGCCTGGGCTACATAGTGAGTTCCAGGTCTGTCTCAACTACACAGTGAGACCCTGTCTCAACCCCCCCCCAAATAAATAAGAATGTGACATCTATGCGACAGGGATTTTATCTTTTTCATAGCAACTGCTGGGCTCTCAATGTCTGAATGAATGAGCAAATGTTGTTGGGAATAGAAAAGGGGAGGTAGGGTCCGAGAAGGAGTTGAGGAAAAGTGTCCCCAGAAGGCCCTTGAGAGCAGAGAAAGCATCCCTGGAAGAAGACGTGCGCAGACACGCTGACGGGGGGAGCCTGTCAGGTCCATGGAGCTGGCTGGTCGGTCAGCGTGGAAGAGGGCAGCAGTAAGGAGGCAGTGCCAGGAGAGAGCGCTGGGATCAGGGAGAGGTGAGACGAAGCCACCCGAAGGGAAACTACTGGAGAGGTAAAGGTGAGAGACGTAGTCCCATTAGTACGCAGAGGCAGGTGATCCGCAGAGGACGGATTGGAAGCAGAGAGAGCCATCCTTAGGGGTCAGTACACAGGCCTAGGCAGCAGCCCATGATGGCGTGGCCCTAGGCAGTACCTGTGGGGTCCACTAAAGTGTGTGACAGACACCTAGGGACAGTATTGGACATGGAGTCTCTTGACCCAGTGATAATGGAAATTAAAAACCAGGTCAAGGAGTACGAGGAGGCAGGAAAAGCTGCCGTAGAAAGCAGCAGAGAGTGGAGAGGACGACCTGGAGGAGGTGTGCGTGGCGCTGGTGGGGAAGACTGGGCTGGGAGTTAACAAAGCAAATGGCTCAGCTTCTGTGGGGGTTGCCGGGCAGGCCCAGGGTCCGGGTGACACCATGCTCTCCACTCTGTTTCTACAGTGTGGTGCCAGAGAATTCCTCACGGCTTGGGGGAGGCAGTGTGGTCCCCATGAAGTAATCGCTTCTGCTGGGAGTGGGCGCAGACTGCAGGTTTAGAGAAATGGCCAGACATTTCTAGGTACCATTCTTGGAGTCCAGAATAGGACACTGTTAATGTCCCTGCAACCACAAGAACACTGAAGTTACTCTTGGTGTCCTCAGCCTTGAAGGCAGATGAGATAGGTCAGGTAAACCTAGGGCTAACAAACACTTTTTAAACAGGGCTTTTAGACAGGCACTTCTTAGGTGATTAACGTGACTACGTGCAGAACTGACCAGGGACCTGACCCAAAGATTAAGGTTACGAAGGAGACAGGTACCAATGAAGAGATATGCCACGCTTCATCCTGGCGTTAGTTATTCATGAGTGTAGGCTCAAGCGAAAAGTCACTTGCTTTTTAGTAAAAGCAGTCTTTATGTCCTGCCTGCCTCAGAAGGAAACACTTACCCTGCTTTTAATAACTGACAGGTTAAGGGCCTAGGAGTTAGTTTGGCCTCTGTCCCTCCATGCCGATCCCAATGGCTTTATTTCTCTCATCTGGTTTATTCTTGGAGATGCTATGGTAAAAGCATCTTGAATTTCACGATGCACTTGGTTTTTGAGGTCAGGGAAGTTGTTGGAACAGTGAGGGGCAGGGAAGAACACCCACCATACTTTTAGTGCCCTCAGTGGAGGCCCCAGAGGTGCACCTGCCCCGTGTCCCATGGTGGTCTCTCCTTGTCTCAGGAAGTGGAATCAGGAATGCATCAATTAACTTCTTTTTTGGACTCAGACAAATCCAATGCTGCCTCCTGCCTTGTGGGTTGTGCAGCCATGAGAAGTCACTTCATTGTCCTTGTGGCAAAGTACTGGTAATGTCACATGCTCTTCTCTTGCCAGTTTAAGGGCTAAACTACATTAGCTGGCTATAACAATGTCCACCAGATTGTTGTCTATTTGGTACCCAAAGTGGGAGCTGAATAAATGTTAGTCTCTCCTCTCACCTTTGTCTTATCCGCCAGTTCATTAGAAAACAGGAAGGGCACTTCTGAGAAGAAGTGGCACAGTTTTAAAGTTTTGACCTGAAGGACTTGGCTATTTAAAAGCTGCCTGGAGCTAAGGAAGGCTGGGGGACTTATCCTTGTCGATCCTTCTAGCCCCAATAAGAGATGAGAGGGAAAGTCATGGTGCATAGAATATTAGAGCTGAAATAAAAATAAAATAATGAAAAAATTACGTTTTTAATCATACCATCATTTTAATTTCATTATTCAAAAAAGTTATTATTTAATTTTATTAATTTAATCTTTTATTAAGAAAATATATTTTTAATTGCTACAAGATAAAATTCATGAAACCTTCACCCAGTTTTCACAGTTTGCATAATTTCAACCATTGTTACACTATCTTTTTACTCCACATTTTGGGCAGTGTCAGTTCATTTCATGTTATAATATATTCTGTGAGAAGGTCTTTTGTTTGTTTGGTTGGTTTTTTGAGATAGAACTTCGCTGTATAGTTCAGGGTAGCCCTGAACTCACTATGTAGCCCCGGCTGGCCTTGACCTCATGGCAATGCTCCTGCCTCAGTCTCCCAAGTGCTGGGTTCACAAGTGTGTGCCACCACATTTGACTGAGACGGACTTTTTCTAAAAAACATAAGTATTATAACATCTAACAAGTTTAACAATTTTTTAAATATTACATAATTCCAAGTCCATGTTCGGTTTCCCCCAGTTATATTTGTTTTTGTATTTTTTTTTTTTGACTCAGGGTGCAAATGAGACTCACAAGTTGTAGTAGTATCTCATTTTATGTATGACAGTTTCCCTCATTTAAAAAATGGAATTTATTTGTTGAAGAAACCAGCTCCTTTTTCATATAAATTTTTCCTACCACCTGGATTTGATTGATTGCAATCTCATGGTGTCATTTTATGTGTTCCTCTGTCCCTTGTATTTCTTGTAAAGTGGTAGTTTGGTCCATAAACTTGATTAGTTCCAGGTTCTTTCTTCTTGGTAAGAATACTTCATAGGTTGTGCTGGGTACTTTATTTTACAATTTATTGGAAGGCATTTTCTTTTAATAATATTAAGATTTATCAGTGACTCTAGGTATTATCAGCTTGATCTTTTACAAAACCCTTCATAACCTTTCACCTAGTAGCATTAGTAAAGTTAGATGCTTACCTGAATATATTATTTCATTAGGAATTGTGAAGTAATTTTATTTCTTTCATTTCTTCAGCATTAATTAGCTTCTATGAAAAACTATTCCTTAGTGAGTCTTTGGCAAACAGTTGTTTAAGGAAAATGGGGATAAAGGCTTGATTCCTTTTTTACTTATCAGTTTCTAAATAATTTACCAATTTTTCCATTAGGTTTTTGAGGGAAGGGGAAATATTAAGAGCTCAGGGATTTTGTATATTTGGAATATTTCAATCCATTACAGTCATGATTTTTTTTTTTTTTGGCTAGTAAAAACTCCTTTAAAGTTGGTCCCTGGATAGTACTTTATAATTTACAAGATATTCAACATACAGTCTGTGTCGGTGGTATAGCGGTGAGCATAGTGCTCTTCCAAGATACTCAAAATACATTAGGTGTCTGAACCTCATAAATCACCTTTGCAACCTGCGTATCTTGCCCAGTTTTGAGAAATCTGGATCACAGGACTTGAACCAGGACTTAATGTCGATTGTTCTATTATGTGTAACAGTGGTTGGGAGAATAAGATTGAAAGGTGGTAAAATTACTTTCCTATTTGTCTTTTCTCTGGCTCTGAGATTAAATGGCAGATGCCTTTCACCAGTGGGAATATATTACACAATATCTTCTTTAGAAGACATTACTTGTGGCAAACACTGTTGAGAATAATGTTATGCTGATAATACTGTAACTTAGCAAATAGGCTCTCTCAACTTTGTTTGTGAAGCATTTCAATTTTGATTACTCTGTGTGGGAGCTGCTTCTCAGATGAGTGTCATTTTATGGTCTGCCCATGTCTGGGGAGCTGGCATTACATGCTGCCTAGTGTTTTTAATTCAGAAGTTCTTCTAAAAGAAACCTTAGCCTCTTATAGTCCAACCCCAGTTTTAATAGCATAAGCTATTTCCTTCTTATATAGCTTTGTGGGCATAGTAATAAAATAAATACCACAAAATCACTGATGAGATGAAAATTGAGCTCCCTGCTTCTGTGCAGCCATGTAGGTAAAACAGTAATTGGCTCTGATAATAACTTTTGTTCTTACAAACCGAAGTCTAAATGAGAGTCACATTTGATATATCTGCTTGTAATTACTATCAAAAGGAGAGAAGACAAAGTTTAGATTGTTCAATGACTCAAGATAGATTAAGTAAATTGCTGTCTTTTCTTGACCAATTTATGGAAAATTTTTTGAAATTATTTCTGATATTTATCATACTGTTGGTAAAAAATGATCATCTTCCAAAGCATGTTTTTCTGCTTAATGGAATGCTTAATTTTATTATTCTTTTAAAAATCCATAATTGTTTTTTTCTTGGAAAAATCCTTATTATTGGATCTAATAATATAACTGGTGCTTACAAGTATTTTTCTATACATCCCTGTAGATGGTTTATAAGACAAATATAGGTTTTAAATGTATTTGGTAGTAGTTTTCAGTAAACCCATCTGATACATTAATATTATCTAAATATATATTAATTTAATAAGTTTTAATAGGGAAATTAAATCATGCATGCTACATGTTATTATTTTGGGATACACATACTTTGGTTCAGAAGAGTAAATATTAGACTATTAATAATTTTAAGAGACCTTTCCTGTTGCTTTAGAAGCCAACAATATTAATGGTTACAACCTATCATTTTTGTCAGATTTCTATTTACATACAGATTTATTTTTAAAATATCTGTGTCCAGTGCCTCAGAAATGCAAAAATTACCAGACAACAACTGGATATTAATGCCACGCTTGACAATGATTCTGTATTTGGTCATTTCCTCCCTGCACCAGTCCCATAACCACACGAAGTTGATGAAGCATAATAAAACCAGGAATACTACTCTGGTCCATTGAGCCAATGATCCCAGAATTAAAAAGTTCTAACAAAGCTTAGACATGATAAATGAAGCTATTACAATCAACTGTATCCAGAATACACATTTTAAAAACATCCTAATTACAGAAACCACATCTAGTCAATATAATACATATTAGCAATTTCCTGATCCTTGGTAGAGTGGAAATTATTCTGAAAGTTTAATTAAGAAGGCAAAAATTATGTTCAGGTATTAATTTCAATAAAAGAGGCACTAGGCTCCCATGCAAAAACCCTGGAGTAGTGCTGTAAGTGTGGGTTAGCCACAGAAGAAAAGCCATTTGTAATTAGGCACTACATTACCTTTGTCATCACATCTACCTCAAGGAGAAAGTTACAGAATGTGCTGTGTTTGCAACCTGAGTCTCTGCATGGGTTAAATAAAGCAGACAGTTGAGGGCAGTTATTTGCAGATTTGGTTATTAAAATGCTATTTTAAAAACACAAGGAAGGTTTAGAGGAGTTAAGAAATGGCTTATATCTAGACGGCATTGCCTTCCAAAAATATTTTTGTAGCCTTTCCCTTCACTTTAACCTTAGGCCATTTATGTGTACTTATGATCAAACAAATAACTGAATCATGATCTAATCTGGCTAGTTCCTACAACCATTTTTACATTGTATCATATATCTCAGAACTAAGATACCTTCCTTTTATTCTTTCTTTCTGTGTACTGGGGATTGAACCCAGGGCTTCACACATGCTAGGCAACTGGCATGCTAGGTATAACTCTAACACTGAGCTATACTCTCAACTCCAGAACTGTGATACTTAATTGAGCTAAAGTCAGCTTTTTAAGGTTGTTCATAGTACCTCCAGCCTCTTTTTAAAAAAATACTGTAAGCCACAAAGGTGCATATTCTATTACTTCATTCACATGAAATGTCCAGAATACATACATCAATAGAGAAGTGGATTAGTGATTATTTGGGACTACAGAAAGGAGGAAAGGGACGGGATTGCTAATGGTTAGGAGGAGGTCTCATTTTGAGGTCATGAGAGTGTTCTAGAAGCATAGCTTTGTGAATATATTAAAAGCCATTGAATTATATATTTTAAAGGGGTCTGTTTTATGGCATGAGAATTATATCATAATAAAAAAGTCACAAAAAATTTTAGAAATTGTTGGTGGTACCCTATGCCCTAAGTGTCAAGTTACGTTTTAGCTTTGAATGCCAAAGTTGGGGGATCGTTCAGGATATGATCAACTCAAACTGATGCATTTTACAAGAAACTGACATCCAGAGAGGTGAAGGGATTTTCCCAGGAATCCACTCAGCAGTCCGGGGTGGAGCTGCTGCTCAGGACTTCCGGCCCCTGTCCAGTGCCCCTCCCACCACCACTGTGCTGCCCAGGCATGGTTTCTTGTTAAGCATCAACAATAATGGATCGGTGTGAGCAAGATGCTTGCATTATTTCTAGTGAAAGCACAAAGTATTCTTATAGACAGCAAAATCTCTGTGAAGAGCAGATAAATCTACTGTGGTAAATTGATCAGGTCCAAACTGAGATCTACCTGCATATGTCCCTGGAGGAAAGTGGCCACATGAACAGATCAAGGGAGCCCTCTACCTGTGTATTTGTAGTATAGATTTCATTGACAAAATCCTCGACCTAGAGAGCTAAAAATAAATTCAGACCAGGTATTCTTGTCCTTTGTCCACCTTGGTTAGCTTCTAGCATTATTTCCGAGAGAAGAAATAGTGTCTGAGGAGGATGCATTTACTTGAGCAATTGGATGTATAGAGGGAAATCTGCCTGACGTTTCTTTTCTATGAATTAAAGGGGCTAATTAGCAGCCTAAATAAAAGACCCAAATATATTTTCCAGTGATAATTACTTTAAACATTATTTTTAAAGAAATTAGTATTCCTCTGAGAATATAAGATGTTCGCATTTTTGTTCAGCTGGCATGAAAGTTTCATTGTTTCTTTGTTTCAGCGAAAGATAGGGTTGAATGTAAAAATCATGCAAGATCCTGAAAACACCCACCACAGAGCTGCTGTAAATGCAAACTATGGGATCAGTTTGCCATATATTAATCAGAGAAAAACACATGTAAGTAATGAGTTGTTTTAATGAACACTTAATTTTTTAAAAAAAATTTAAAGTCATTTGTTAGTAGTCTAAGGGATAATGTTGATTTGACATAAAATTGGGATCCTTTTGTCCTATGAATTTTTTGGAGGTGAAACCAAATGGTTTTCATTCTGTCTGTAATTAGTAATGATTAAGAAAATGTAAAGTTATTTTAAAAGATCTGTTTGTAGCTCATTCAGACTTCTCTGTTTTATTTGCTATTCCTAAACAGTACCATGATTATAACAAGGAAAAGTAGTTTAATAACAAAAAGAATTAATAGATAAAATTTAAATGTTTTATGTATTGGCTAGTAGGCTATCACTAGAAAAATAAAAACAACAGCCCAGTGTCCACTTCAAATTGTGCACACTAACGCAAGAATTTAAGAATATTCTAAATCTGAAGCAAGCAGAAACTGTTTTTTTTAATGTCGACAAAATAATGAGAAAGGAAAATAATCAAATGTAGATTTGCATGAAGGAATTTCTGAATCTATGCTTTTTTTTTTTTTGCTATTACTTGCTACTAAAATGTCCCAAAGCAAGGACTGTCCTCTTGCTGTGCTGTGGGGTTTTCTTAGGAGAATTAAAAGTGCTTCATTTTAACAGTGAAATTATTTAATTTGAGATCATTTCTTATATTACAGACAATTCGAGGTGGAATCTATACATTGTTTAAAACTTTGTGTCTCCCAAAAGCTCTTAAATGTAAACTTTGGTAAAATTAGAACTAAAAACAAGATTAACTGTAGGGTTAAATTGCAAAGCCATTTCTAACTAGCACGATAGTCTCTGAGATTAATCTTCCAAATTTCCTTCACAGACATTTTCAGCTCCTTACTTCATTCATGTAACTGAGAAATATATTTTAAGTCTCTTTATATGTGTTTTATGTTATCCTAACAGGTTTGCTTTAAGAGCGCTTTATCATAGAAATACTTTTATAGCCTAAGAAATAACCAGAAAGGTAGATATTTTTATTCCTGCTGAACCTTTATTTAAAATGTCACTGTGAATAATGTGAAACGGGTTTTATCTGCTTCCCATGAGCCCAAAAGCCCTTGAAATAAAAATATTATTTCTCCGGCTGTACAGACAGAAGCAGATTTCTCTTTTGTTGTTGTTGGTTTTCCTCTTCCATCTAGAATTAATATTGGCTTAGCTGGTGGAGTGCTGAGGCTTTGTAGCCTAGGGCAATGGCAGCGTTTCCTGCAAACTTTCTCTGCTGAGTGGTGGGAGTTCTTAAAGGCAAACCTCTAGTTGTAGGGAGGATTAAGTCTGCTTTAGGAATCCAATGGGAGACTCTGACTTAAATAGGGGATTCCAAATTATACCCAAAATGTGGGCCAGTATCTTTGTCCTTGACTATTTTTTTTCTAATTTCTTAATAGAATGCGTGTTGTGCCTATTGTTTCCAAGCATTTCAAGCAATCAGGATTTGGGGGAGCACTTTGCCCTGTATGAATATTGATAATGTACATTCATTTTCCTTATCAAAGATCCTTTTGTTTCATAAAATTTGACTTTGTAAAAATCTACACCAGAGCACTTTAAAATTGGATGTACATTATCTGTATTTTGCTCAAACTATTGGCATTTTGATCAGAACAGTTTGTTGACTATCATTTTATGTTAATAGAAATTTATGATGGCACTCAAAAATAGCATTCCCATGTTGGATTTATAAAGCAGAATTAGTGTTCAGAAAGTCCTCTGACAGAAGTATTAGGGCATTTGCTTTTAGTCAGTCATGTAAAGCATTTGAGGGTAAACAGTCCTGGCTTATCACTTATAAAAATGTTCTTTAAAAGCAATTACCTATGCTAAAGTAATGTGTCCAGCACCGCGAGGTGTAGTTAATTAGAAAAAGCGGCACCAGGGCTAATCGCTTTTCAGAACTACTCTGAATGCTCAAAGGGAATTACTATTTGGTAGCTGAGGGCCCTGGGTTTCTTTACTTCTTATGAAAGTTGAGCAGCTTGTCAAAAGCCATTGACCATCTGAGGCGATTTTTGACACAGCAAATTTGTATAGGTAGCCGGCCTGCATTATGAGTTCTTAGGTGCCGTGAGTATTCTCTTTCGTTCTGATGAAGAGAGGCATTCCTCAGCTGCCGGAAGACTCAGGGCTTTGGAAACACATAGGTTCCTACTGCCTTGCACAGACGGACATATCACAAGCTGCCTCCAGAATTTTATATTCTGTGACTCTACTATGCAAAATAATTTATAAGAAACAAAACCGTTAAAAGTGAAACTATTGATTTTTTTCAAATCTTAAATCTGCCAAATAAAAACCAAACAACCCCTAACATGCTGTTGAGTGGGTCCTTGTTTGTATGAAGAGCGGGGAAAAAAAATCCCTGGTACTGTTCATATTTATTCATTGGCATCTAGTTCTAGTTAGACTTTATAATATAACACCCTACAAGATCTACAGAAAATTTGACTTTGATTTATTTTTTTAAAATAAAAAGGGTTTCTTAAAAGGCTTGAAACATGTATCTGTTAACATGAATTTTAAAAGAACGATTATGAATGCATAACAAAATAGCCAAACAAAACACTGCTGTGAATTGCTGCACAAATAACTCTGATTATAAGTGTTATGACCTAGAAAAGAATCATAAAAACATTTTTCTTTTTGGCAAGATATGAGTTGCTGTAGAATTATACCGGTTCTTTGGTCCCACTTTCCAAATAAATAAATATATAATGCAATGTAAACTTAGAATCTTTTATTTATTCATGAGGTAGAATTTAATACTATTATGATTTCTAGATTTTATGAGTCGTATGTTATGCAGTGTTTTTCACTAACTTAGTTGGGTAGCAACCACACTTCACAAATCATAGTTTCATTCTTTACTGTTTCACTTGGGGTGTACGTACTAATCTCTCCCTCGCTGAAAGCAAATTCATCTCTGAGATGACAAAGTAATGGAAATGAGGCGGTTGTGTTAATGTCAAACGATTGGAAGAAACACCAGAAGTAAAGGGTGGGGTGTGGGGCGGTGGGTAGAAGGACGATTTCAAAACGCAATTGTGTTCCAAGCCCATGCATATGGCCACAATTACAGTCACGACATAATTTGGCAACGGTAGCAGAATTAGATTTAAACAAATTGATGTTACACTGCAGTAATTCAGAATGAGCTTGTTGCATTTATAAACCATAACAAGAAGCAGAGTGAATTAATAAGCCCTTCTTGTCACTACAAATAAAAAAGGGAATAATTGCTGAGATGGAGTGAACTTAACAGATGACTATAGTCAGCATCCCCTCAGCCTAGATATGGGATAGTGTAGGTCACCCCCATCTCAGATGACAAAGAGGGAGCATTTTGTTGATAAACAAATTAATCTTTTGAAAGGTCGCCATTTGTTTTAAGTTTTTATCCAGTTCTTGTCATCTGGAATCAGAGATTGACTGTCATTTCACCAGGCAGGGGTGCAGTGGAGGCAGACCGAGCCGCTTCTGTACAAATCAGCATTCCTTGACAAAACCCTGTGCCTGATTGTGATGCTATGGGCTGCTGGTTTACAGCTGTCTCCGGACAAGAACAGAGGCTCACCCCTGAATCCCAATAAGATGGGCCTGCATATTCCGCCTGCTGTAAGCTGGCCCTCTGCCCACAAGTAAAATGTATTGCAGTTCAAGCCAGCAATTATCTCCTTTCCTTCCTTCTGTGCCGCTTCTGTTCCCTTTTTCCAAAAACAGATGTGGGTATTCACTCAAGTTCTGCATCTATTCTTTCTCACACCTGCCAGGGCAGGATTTTGACAGAGGTAGAGTTGGAGGGAGCCAGCAAACAATCAGATGTAATTTCTTTGAGAGCAGTTTAAAAAGAAAATGTTGATTTTTCAGGAAATGTAGAGTCAGCATCTTGGCCCCCCTCCCTTTTCCCAGGAGCATTTGGTAAATTAAATTAGTCGAACAAAAGGATATAGCTTTAAAGACGTTCTGAAATGCCATATCCTATTTATGACACACAGTCATTACCCAAGGACTGCCACGACATGCATGGCACCCCCACTTCCTGCCACTGGCGGCTCAGAAAGAGTTTTTGAAAACACAGTGATTGTGCCCTTCCTGATCCACACCCCACAGAGTGTACCCTCCCAGTGTGGTAGCAGTGGGTATGTGCTATTATTTTTGGAGTCACGGAAGAGAAGACAGCAATGTGACAGTGGCTGTCTCACTAAAACCCACTGCTCAGGGAGTAGGGGGAAGCACTTAGAGGTTACACCCTCATTAGATGATGTTCCTCAACAGCAGCCTAGTTGTGGTGAGTCTCTAACTTACTTCAAACACCATGGTTCCTAAGCTTCTGGGCTAGGGGTTCCGCGAACAGCCCCAAACCAACCCAACTGTGAACTTGAAGCACTTTTTTAGTATAGTGATTCTGAGTCACACTGTGGCTACATGGGGGTCCCCCTAGAAGCAGCCTCCATTTCCTCATACGTAAAATGTTCATAGCAAGAGTGTATCTCGCTGGGGGTTTAGCTCAGCAGTTCAGTGCCTGCCTTGCAAGCGCAAGGACCAGAGTTCAATCCCCCGTACCAAAAAAAAACAGTGTATCTCATAGGATGGTATTGAGATTTAAGGGAGTTAACCCAGAACACTTGGTAAAGGTTCTGATACAAACAAATTCTCTGAAAATATTAATTACAATTAGCAACTTTCTCGTATTGTGTCACTGTTTTATAGTGTCATTTAAAAAACATATTGCTGTAGGGAACAAGGGAGGGAACCAGATTACTGTTGAGATGCCTTCTGGGGATACTATTTAATATTTCATCGGACGTTGCCTTCTTTCCCACATGGCTATGAGTACAGGGTCTATAGTCTATTGTGTTCATCTGTTTTTCAAATCCTCCATAGCACCGAACAGTGTTTTCCACGTAACAAGTACTAGGGAGAAGACTGGTTTGTCTTCTCATCTGTGCAGTCTCTGCTTTGAAGCTGTACAGCCTGGTGCACGCTGAGAGTGAGGTCGTGATTTTTTGGTCCCTGCTTGGCCTGGTTGCTCAAGGCTTCACCCCACGGGCTGTATGAGAGAGTTTACCTAGGGAAACAGACTTGCTTCTGGACTCCAGACACAGCCTTGCTACTAATGAGCTGTTTCCAGGAGTAGGGTCCTCTCCCTCCCTCATTCTCACTATTCTGCTTTATGAAAAGGGGTAGTTCAATGGGAGGCAACTCGTGGGAGGGGCTTAAAGTAACATCCGGGACCCCTCACTTTCCTTTTCTGTCCAATCAGGATAATGATGCCTACTGCGTAGAGGTAATTTTGGGATTACAGATAATGAATTAACACTGTTGGCGCGTAACAGTTGCCCACCCAGGCTTTTGTCTTTCTGGAAAACAATTTAGCATTGAAACATGTCTCATTTCCTTCTCTTTTCTTCACACCTGTGCTTTCGGAAAAGAATCTAATTCAACCCTTTTCATTCACTAGTGCAAATGAGGGACAAAGCCTAGTGATCTGTCTTTTAAATTGTCGTAGAGAACTCCAGTGAGTTTCAAAGGACCCATAAGCATTTAATTCAGATTTCATTTCTATGATAAACATTTGTTGTTTTAAAGTGTAGCAAAGAACGCTATTTGCATATTTAAGTTAGACACCAAATTGCAATGGTTTATCCCATCAGGGGTTAATTTGTTCTGTTAGGTAATGTGCGTGTTTGTGTGTGTGCACATTTGGATTTCTATAAAGGTATTTTTTAGTTAATTAGGGTACAGCTTTTTCTTAGTCATATCCTGAAATTTAGATCTACTCATATGCGTTTCTGTAATAACCATAAAAAGCAAAGGTTAAAAGAGCTAATACATGTAACAGTCTTAACAAGGCGTCTGGCCCCCAGTAAGCATTCCATGAACATTAACTGGTATGATTAGTATTAGAATACACACGTGTCACCATCAGCTCAAAGCCAGGCAAATTCTCTGGTGCTGACGTTTGGCACAGTGTTAACAGTCAACTGTACAATTACAGTGACACATGTGAAGTTGTGAATGATACAGCATTACAGATTGATTCACTGCTCGTGAAACTTGGCTCCTGTGTAATTCAAAATCAGCTATATGGTCTTCCGTTTGCAGCGCAGGGTGTCACTATTACTCGATTGCAACTACAGCTACCACTCAACAGTAAAGTATCATCTCAGCATCTGGACTCTAAATTAGTTTGCTTTGAAGCCCTAGGTGAGTGTCTAGAACAGAAGGACGCTGAGATGTCGAAAAAGGAGTAAATGGGACCTGAGGGCAAGCCTAGAATGTCACATGACACAATCTCTTTGGTCAGACTCTCAATAATTGTGGCACCTACTAAGTGTGCCAGATGGTGTGGGAAGAGCGTTACACGCACTAGCCTGTCTAATCCTTTTACCTATAAAGTAGGTGCCATCTTTATAACCATTTTACAGGTGGGGAAACTGATGCTAAGATGAAGCTACTTGCCTATACAGTTGGAAGAGTCAGAGTTCAGATTCTGATCTCTATTTGTCAAATCTCCCCGAGTTGAGTATTTTCCAACTAATCCTTAGTGATTGATGAACATGAGCAGCTACTAGGCGTTATTAGTGATTCTATTTTGAAAAGGCTCCCGACAACTCTTTAAAGATCATTGTTACTATTACTAAAAGATCACTTTTACCTGTTATTCTTCTGGATTAGTTTAATTGAGGAAAATTCTGAGATTAAAATTGCCATAACAAATTGTTAGCTAGCTGAAATTACTTATCTCTTCACGTCAGGACTTCTTCCGTCTTGTGCAGACAAAATAAAGTACATAAATAAATTGTATGCTGTGATGCGTGTAAGGCTACAGTTATTTTAACTCTTGATTTTATAATTTGCCTTCATTGAAACAGCCTACTTGTTTCTAATGCTGATTTATATTTATATGAATATAAATGTATTATAGAAAACAAATATAAACAAATACATTTATAAATATATATATGCTACATACATATAAATGTATAATACTGTATCTTATACTCATATATATCAAATTCAAGGTATAAAACTATGCAAATTCTTACAAAACTTGCATTCATTTATATATTAGCATTATATTTAAGGTTGCATTTGAAAAACAGATTCTACTGCTGAAAATAAATTTGAAAATCTTTGGCAAGGACTTTTACCTTTCCCATGGGTATTTACTTTTTCACAAGAACAAATCCTCTGTTTAATTAAAACAATAAGAGTTAGATTCTGTTCAGGGATTTCGTGTGAAAGGGTAAGAGGGATTTGAGGACCCAGGAAGGGCGACTTTGTACTGCTCTGAAATCTCTCCCTGTCAACAGCGACCGACAGGACTAGACTGCTCCCCCTGTGACATACTCTTCAGTTTGTGCCTTTTGCCTTTGTGACATAGGCATTGGACTTAAGTATTTGAGACCATTCTAAGATATTGTGTTTCTAACCTCAAAATGAGATGGGCAGAGGGCCTGAATTATATCTGTGATAAGTTGCAGGCACAAGGGACTCAGGGCTAGAACTGTATTTCAATGCAGTAAATTTCTCATGTATTTCATTCCATGCATTTATAAAAATATTTTAAACAGGGGCTCATGGACTTCACCAGACTGCTGAAGGATCTGTGAGCTTCCCAAATTACAACTCTCTGTGATAGACCTTTTCGTTCACACACATGTCCAGTACAGACAAAGAATATATCAGAACAAAGAAGTACTCCACAATGCTATATTTGTTATGTATGAAAAACTTTTCTTAGTCAGCGGTGCAGAAAACTTACCAAAAGGCAGGTATACCTAGACTGCCACCCCAGATTTTCCTAAGAATTGTACTTTCATGGGTAAAGTTAGACAACTTCAAATTTTACCTAAATATTGTTGTACTTCTGTTGCAAGGAGGAAAATGGATCAGCCCCCAAAGTTTGCTTTGAAATATTATTGTAAGTGTTCAGTTTAAAATAAAGCAAAGAAAAAGAGCACAATTAGCATTAGCCACAAGAGAAATGGGCCTAATAGAATTGTTTTTATCATGGCCTAGGTTAATTATCTACTGAGAGGTACTTGAGATGAATAAATACTATTGCTGCGTTCACCAGTAGTCTAACCTATTGTTCCTTAAACTGTACTTGAGTTCAAGTGTACATTCTTAAAAACCTCTTTGGAAGAATAGATGTAAGTACTCATCAATTAGAATGATCCACCCTAAGCTTTCTTTAAAAGCATACACAGTCTCTGAATCAAAAGGTGTGATATAAGCCCAGAACATATTTATTTGGAGGCGAGCTCTTTCATTAGGCTATAAAGTTGGGGCAACATGACCCCAAAATACTAGATTCACATAATCTTTTGATTTCATCTCTATGTGCAATTATAACTCAAATAATGATAGTTTATACTTAGCAACTAGAAAGTCTGAAAGCAGCCATGCACACGTTAGGGGGAGCAGCCAAAGACTGAAAGTCTAAGGACTTGGGTTTCAATCCTGCCCTCTACCACTGCTAGAAACCAAGTTATAAGCCCATCATTTAGTCTGTAATGGCTAAGATTCCTTATCTTTATCCTGAGAAGATCAATAGACTTATTTAGAGTCCCAGTCAGAGCCACAGCCCTGACTGTGTGGCACCTTGTGGAACCACTGTTTTCTCAGAGGAGACAATGTAGCCATCGATCGGGGCAACCAAGGGATGGAGACACACCTTAACCCAGGCCTTGGGGGAACTGATGGCTACGGCTAATGGGAAGGGGCCTGCAGTTTAAGTACTAGAAGCAAGGCAGCAAAGGCAGAGCTGGAGAATGATGAGAGGAACAGAGATCTGCTCGGAGTTTGCCTCATCATCCTGAATGTTTACAAAGAGAAAAACCAACCATGTGGTTGGATGTGGAGGGCCAGCTGATGGACGGCCTTCAGTGGGCCACTGAAATCGAATTGTGTGATCTGAGCCAGGATCATAAAAGAAAGAGCTTTAGGCAGATAACTGAAATTAGATCACTTCTCAGGCCGCTCTAACTGAAGGGCATCTTTAGAATTCTTCCGAACAATATCTGTCCCTGGATGTCCTCGATGATTATTACACTTTATTTCCTCTCCCTCTGGCTATAAAGCAATAGTACTTTCCTGAATAGTATTATCTCCTGAACTTGTTAGCTATTCGTGAGACTGGCTAATGAGAGGTCTGAAGGCAGCCGCCCTCCCTGACCATTTTCACAGCTGTCTCTTTCCCCTGAATGGCCAATCTAGCTGGGCGATCAGGATTTCCTCTCAACCCCTCTTCCGGCCCTGCTGCTGCCTGCTATTCTACCTGTGACCCCATCTTTAATCCTCCTATCTCTCCCCTCCCTCCAACATCAGCCCAAAGCAGGACTTGTTGGACAAAAGCAGCAGCAGTGGCAGCAGCAAAAAAGGATAGAAATAGGAGTGGCTGATTCCTCGCAAACCCTTCCTGCTCTCCTTCACTTTCACTCGCCTCCCTAGTGCTAACTCTGGAGCACTTTACAGTGTGGTTCCTCCCCCCTTCTCACCCCTTTTCCCAATCTGCTTACATGAAGAGATTCTAGGAGATGATCCTCATCGTAGTGTTTTCCACAATGCATTGCTTTCAAATTTATCATTTCTTTATGCTAAATGGGGGGAAAAAGAGGGATTGATGCAATGAGCTTTTTTACTTTCTGACTTTTTTCCCTCTTGAAAGAATTTTAGAAAATGTCTAGTGTTCTTATCTCAAACAGGAATCACAACCTACATGCTCTGCACCCAGGTGGGTAATAACAGATGGAAATGACTGAGTGTAACAGCCACATTCATGTTCCTGGTCTACTGACCCACGCAGCAGGCCTTCTCCACAGGAGACAACCTCAGCTCTAGCCCTATGTAGCTGAGCTTTCAAAAGAAGCTGGAAATTTATGTTTATATTTCTTGTAAAATCTCCTGATTTTTAGATATTTGATCAGATGATTCAAAAAACTCTGTGTGCTTCAAAGTAGTCTCTAGTTGAGAAAGTAGTCTCTAGTTGTCCCTATCTTTCAGGTCACCAATTTATACGTCCTGGTTTAGAATGGGGACGAGGCATAGTTTTTAGGTAGGGCAATACTGGGGTCATGTAGGAGCTGGTTGACAGCCTAGAGCCCTCTTATAGTGCTCTCACATTCGTGCACTTTGGGGCATGACCCTCAACTTCACAGGATTAGGATCCGATTTATCCAGCACTGAGCATTTCAGGGATACAACTTAATTTGAAAGAGACTGGTGTGTCAACCAGGATGCCAATTTATGTATCCTTAGGAGAGTTATAATGGTCAGACAGAATCGAAAGCTCATCGGCTGATAGGACAGCACAGTGTATCCTTATTAGAAAGCTACAGTGAGAGCCCAGTCAGAAGGCTGCTTAGTGAACAGAGAAGCTAAGGATAACTAGGTTGGGCAATCTTCATGGTGAGCAGCAATGCACATTTATAGTCTGAGGCATCTGTCTCTGATGCTACACCTGCCAGAGGGTCAGGTACACAACCCTGTAAAGTGAGGGCTGCATGCAGGCTGAGAGATTCTGACCTGACTCAACCTAAAAATAAATAAGCAGTTACTCTCTGCCTGGGTTTGACTGTGTGAATTATGTTGTATTATGCAGAGCTTACACCACGTTAATCCCAGTGTGATGAGTGATAATAGCCTCATTTTACTGGTAAAGAAGCCTCAGAGAAATTAAGTTACTTGCTCCACTAATACAGTTAGTAAGTGGGAGAAGGCAGATACAAATCCTGTTTTCACTTTTTGGCAGGAGTGGGGATTGAATAGGGGGCCTTTGCACTGAGCTACACTCCCGTCCCTTTTTTAATTTTTAAATTTTGAGACAGGATCTTACTAAAGTCACCAAGTTGCCCAGGATGGGCTCAAACTTGAGATCTTTCTGCCTCCGCCTCCTAGAGTCTTGGGATTTCAGATGTGTGCCACTGTTCCTGGTGAGTGTGTGTTCTTAATTACTGCCTTCCTAGTCACTAATTTCCGGCTAGGAAAGACCACTCACCTTCAGTGATCTCGTGTGCACTTGATGACACTAATTAGACTACATTCCTCTTTGGAGGTCGTCATTTAAATCAGTTTCTACAGGGAACTGACCACACCAATAACATGCCTGTTTTTCTAGTTTAACACTCAGAGCCCGGGTGGGGGTGGTATAACTCTGAATCACTGGTCTATACTTCCTACCTAAATATTACACTATCTAGAGATGAGAAAAGCCCTGGCTGGGACAAAGAGAGCACATCAAGGGGGGAAAGGCAAGAGACAAGAGGGAACCAGTTCCTATGAGGAGTATTCTTGAGAAATTTCCTGGTAAGAAACTCTGCTTTTCTTCTCTTCCCATATTTCCTAACTCTGGACCATACCAACCACTTAAAGAAAAAAAAAAATCCTTCTTTCTCCAAGTGTAGACGGCAAGAGGTTCAGACTTACTTAATCCTCATGAGCTCACCTGGGGACTGACCACTGTGTGGAAGATTTTTCCTAAGAAAACTCTGTTCTGAGTTCCAAAATGCCGCGTTGCATTTCTAACTCAGGATGGGGCTGGCCAGTCTTACAGAAGATTCTCAGGAGGGGCTGTAAAGTGCAAACAGGCAGTGACTCGAGAGCAAGCAGCAAGAAAGCTTTCCCCCAGCCTCTTCTCCACTACTTAACGGTGTCTTTCATACCTATTGGGGGGAGTTCAACATGACCATAATTTGAGGGAAAGGAGAGGTTCAAATTTGTCAGCAAAGGCTTTTCAAACTGCAGCTTACTTATGGAGTTGCATCGTCTAAACTCTGAAATCCCGAGGGAAGGGCTTGTCTCATCTTTCTACTGCCTGGGGTATAGTACTCCACTTACCCATGTTGTCAGGTGTAGAACCTAGACTTCAGCAGAAGGGAAGATGATTCCCCCAGAAACTCCACTTTCTAATTCTGAATGCGTAGAGGGCTGCATTTAAGGTAGCGTCCTCCCTGCTCTAGGGAGACCGCATGGTAAGTAAAAGCTGACATCCCTGAGGGCTTCTCTGGGTTGGGCACAATATTAAGTACACTTTACATGGATCGCCTCATAAGAGGTAAGGACTATTACTACTTTGTTTACATTTTGGGAAACTGTGGCAAAAAGCAGTTCAATGAAACTTGCCCCAAATTTCAGTTAAGAGTAAAAGGGTCGTAACTCAGACACAGCCAGTCTGACTTCCAGGATGGTATCCTTATTCTGTGCTAGGCAACTGGGAGGGGGGTAATTTTGACCTGCATCTGAGGGGTCCATCTGGTACCCAGTCGAGAACTGCTTCCTCCGTCATAGAGGAATTTGATAGAGGGGGTTTCTTCTCCCTGGTCTGGGACAGGAGGAAGAAGCTATATTAATTCAAAGCCTAAAGCAAGAAGAGGAGCTGGCACTTGTAGATGGAAACATTCCCAGCTAGATTGTAAACCTCTTTGAAGATGGGGATCATATTGCTATCCTTAGGCATAGTGCCCAGTGTGGTCAGAATCCAGCATAAATCTGTGATTGATTTATGTCATTAACACCACATGATTATTGACTTTGAATAACTACTTTTTAAAGACCCATGTGATTGAGTTGGACTGTGTTAGGTTACTTTAAGCACTGGCACGACATATACACCTCAGATCACTACTTTGTGGAAAATTGATCTTCTGGGCCATAAAAATGTCTTGCTACATCTCCTCTGGTAAAATCTTCCCGTGTCCAGATTGTCATAGTATACTTTTAATGCATTTATAGCAATATCCTGAATGGAAGGGAACTTTGTATCTCTTTCCCTTGCTGGATCTCCTGGAAAGTAGAAGTCTTTTCTTTTCTTTTTCATACCCTCTGTGCCACGGTGTTTCACAAAATTCTTTTTTTTTTTTCAGTATCAGAAATATTATTATTTTATCATTGAGTTTACTGGTACTTTTTTAGGTACACAGTACAGTTACATTCATCATTGGGATCTTGTACCTTTACATGACAGGTCTTGGTTCTCGTGTTTTCCCTTAACCCTGCCCTCCTTTCACCCCGCTCCACCCACAAAATTCTATTGTACGGCAGGTATGTGATAAATGATTGATGTCATGGACTCTAACATTTGAAGAGGGAGGTTTCTATAGGGAAGCGAAGGGGTGGGAAGGGCCTAGTCTGAGGGGCATGATTTTGAGGATTTCTGCCATCTCCCCATCTCCACTCCTTATTGCTACACACAGCTTCCCTCACATGACCCTAGCTTGATCCTAGGACTCATTGCTGGCATGAGCCCAGGGCCCAGGCGGTCAACAGAGAAGCGGAATTTAGGAAGGAAACCTGAGGCTTTGTCTATCCACACCCCCAATTTTCTGATTATGGTGTCTTTTCAGATTTTCATTGAAGACCACTGGCAAATAAAAGGGTACAAAGGTAAACATTTATATGGCTGCAGTCTCTCCACCCAGATATAATTATTAGAAACACTGTAATGGATATGTTTTCCATATTTGTATGTGTGATCCATCCTTCCTTCCTCCTTCCCAATCAAATATACCTAAGAGAATGTTAAAATCGAAAGTACAGGAAGTATGTGAACAGAATTCCAAAAGTTTAAAGAGCAAGCCCTAAGAATATTTGAATGAGTGGAAAAATAGATCACATTTCTGAAAAGGAAAAATGTTTATAAGAAGTTTGCCAGTTCTTCTCATATTAATCTTTATATATAATGTAATTCCAATGAAAATTCTCACAGGTTTTGTTTGGTTTGTGTGAAATGTTAATTCTTTTCAACTTGCCAATGTTTATTATCTTGAAGACTAAATGGGCAGAAACCATTTTTTCCTCACTAAAGATTAATGAAGGTGAATTTTTCATACTACTTACTAAAACATATGATAAAATTACAGTAGTTGGAATAGCACTCTACAGGTAGAAAAATTAAGGAGACAGAACAATGGAATAGGAAAGTAAACGTGGAAATTGACCTCTGTGTGAACAGTAACAGAATGTAATAAAGGTGATCCTGTAAATCAGTGGGGAAAGGAGGACTCGTTAGGTAAATGGCACCAAATCACTTGGCAAATGATTTGGAAAAAAATCATTAAGTTAAACCCTAACCTTGCACTCTATACCAAAGAAAACTCCAGATGGGTTAAATTAAAATGTTAAAAAGAAAAAAGAAATTAGAAAACCATAAAAAGAGAGCTGTTTTTCAAGCTAGTCAGAAGACGACTTTTAAACGCCATAAGCTGTACAATATTAAAAATCCTCAAGTGTGCATGTGGTTAAGAAAAGTCTGTTGTTTGTATTGGACTCCACACCTAGGTCTGTTACGAGTTGCTATGTGATTTTTGGGCAAATCACTTTCGCTGCTTGGGCCTTCATTTATTCATTTGTAACTTTAAGCTACTGAATCAAATCGTCTCTGAAGTGTTGTCTGCTTCTGACATCTGTTACTGCAATTCTGACCCGTCTTTTGGTACCCCTCTCCCCCGGCAGCATCACCGGCATTCGACATGTTAAACAGAAAAGTGGGCCAGGTGGAACCGCTGTGTAGTCTGATTGTAGAAGTAAAATTTGCAGGAGCTGTTAATGTTTTCATTTTCCATTAATGCGTTTCACAGAGCATTTGTCGAGTGCCGGTTGAGCACCTCCCGTCCTTCTTTATTGTGTGTCATCACTTTTAGTATTGGAGCAGGTCAGAAATATTCCGTCTGCCAGACGAGACACTCAGGACATAGAAGTTAAGACATACAACTGACTCACATAACTAATAGCTCCCTCAGAATTTTAGACATATTTTCTCCAACTCTTTTTTTTGGCGGGGGGATTACCGGGAATTGAACTCGGGACCTTGCGCTTACGAGGCAGGCAGTGGAACCACTGAGCAAAATCTCCGGCTCTAGACATATTTTCTTTTGACAATTGGATTCAGAACCTAGGAAAAGTATTCTAAGAGAATTTGGGCAAAAGGACAGACTCTTATATACACATGATAGTAGGAGGATCTAGTTATATTCCTTAAAAAGTTCAATTCATTTCTAAATGAATTAATGTTGTATTTTTAAAATGGATTTAATTTGTCGTTGGGGTTAATGCCTTAATTGACTGTGGGAAAAATACCTGAACTGTAAGGGCTGCTAGCCTCCTTTCAGGTTTGCTTAGGGCTCCCCTCTGCAGCCTTTACTGATACAGCATAGAAATTATGGCAATGCCCAGTGGAGTCATTGAAGTAAAAGTCTCAATAGTGCTCAGGAAGGGTTGCCAAATTAAATAAAAAGAGCCCCAGCAGTTCTGCAGCTGTGTGCCAACCCAAATGCTGGTATGAGGTAAATGAGGACCAAACTTCATCTCACTTATGACCCCAGCCAGTATTTACATTAAAATGCCTAGAGACTGGCACAGTGTTCTATAAGAAGGGAACAAACAGCAATAGCAAAAATAATTATAATAAACAATAAGCTCATTCACAAAATCTTTCTTATCTTAACTGAAAGTTCTACCATTTAAACTCCTTTCCTCTTGTGTACACTTTTTTTCTTATATGAGATGCAATAGAGACCTAGGTAAAAGGGACAGTGCCTTATTACTCTCTACTGATTACTCTGCTAGATTAAAATTTCCCTTGGAATGCCACAAATAAATACTATTCAAAATAGCAAGAAAAAAAAAAAGCACAGCGAGGAGTCAGATTTTTGGCAGTCTGAATCCATCAGAAAATTCTGAGTCCAAGGTGTTTCAAGCTCCTTAGAAGAAAAGCTTTATGAAAAAACAAATTATCACTTATTTTTACCCTTTTTAAAAGGCCCCAAGTTAACAAATTTATAGCAGTGTACTTGTTAGCCGTGTACTAATCCTTGAACGAGTGGGATTTTTTTTTTTTTCTAAAATGTATTCCAAAGAATGCCGGTTCCTTGGAATGCTGATGTTCCATGGAATATATACTCCATGAAAGGAACGTTTCGTGGTTCCATACACTTGGGAAACACGAAGATAGTGAGAGCCAGACTGACTTTTACCGTCAGGCCACCTTGAGTCACTACCAAGCGGATGACCACGGTGACGCCGTAGGAGGGGAATGCAGTTAGCAATGATTCCCACACTCCTTCAGAACCCTTTTCTGCAGACTGGCTCGCAAAACTCTGCCGAAGAGCTCACTTTTGGAAATTTTGCTTAAGTGCTGGGTTTTAACTATTTTAATGGAGACATTTCTAGACTTTATTACATACTTTCCTTCTTTAGTCATATTTTTACTGGAAGTTAATATTTTCCCGGGGACTGAGGGCGGCGTGCTAAACCCCACTGTTCATGTAGCCTGCTCTGCATGGCCTGCAGGGTTACAGATAATAATGCCACAGACTGCAGCGTGCGATTTCTTCTGGGGTCTCCTCAGTGGTCATCTCCAGTCACCATTCTGAGTCTGTTCACAATGCCACTGTCATTTCTGCTGCTAATTGTCCTTTTACCACCCAAAGATCCCATCCAGCTTTGAAAATCATGACCAGTGTGCACATTTCCTTTCTCTCCCTCTTCCTCCCCTTCCCCTCCCTTCCTCTTTCTGCCACGTACTGTGTTGCACTGTGATGTTGGAATGGTCACGATGCCCCTGGATTTCCCAGCTCCATTATAACTTTATGAGACCACCGTTGTGTATGTGGTTTGTCTTCCCAAACTGGACAACCGGACCATTTATGGCATGGGGATTTCTAATCCTGCCTTTCAAATTTATGTCTCTATGTAATGAGGCTCCTGAAGGTTTTACATTTTCCTTCTCTCCCTTCTTCCATCCTTCCCTCTTTCCTACTTTCCTTCCACACTTCCTCCTTCTCCTCTGTCTCTTCCTTGAGCCTTTCACCCTTCCTGTCCTAGATCTGGGCAAGAGTGAGGCCTGACTGTTACACACAATAATAGTAATACTGTTTTCTTCAGGTTTTCAGCTCAACCAATCTCACTTCAGGACGGTTCTTTCTGCTTACACTTGGAAACTTTCCACTCAGTTCCATTTCCATATTCATAGCTCCACTGTACAGTTAAGAGCTCCCAAGTCACATGCTGTTTAGTAAGGGACATGTCCTGAGAGCTGCACACAACACTGACAGAGGCATCGTTATGTGGGACGTGACATTACCCGAAAACTGAGTAACTGGAGCATTTCTAACATGGGGTTTGCTAACCTTGCTTTTATGTTTCTGTATAATGAGGCTTCTGAAGGTTTTACACTTAACCTGTTTGTAAATTTGAATTGTTTTTATTTCTAGTGCCATGTATTTATTGGTCTTTGCATAATTCCCCATTGTAAAATGGCTGAGTTATTAGATATAATGCTATTTGGATTTTCTGTTTTATCTTCTGTCAGTGCAGCAGGATGGCATGTTTCAAGGTATTTTCCCATTTCATCTCCATTATCAAATTTATTGGCATAAACTTGTCAAAAAAACTGTTTTGTTATCTTTTGAAAAAAAAAACTTCAGAAAATGTAGTGAAGTGTCTTGTTTCTGATATTGGTGATTAATGCTTTCTCTGTTTCTTTTTTTTCCCCCAGTATTGAGGATTGAACTTAGGACCTTGTGTTTGCCAGGCAGGTGTGGTGCCACTGAGCTAAATCCCTAGTGCTCTGTTTCTTGACTACTCTTTCTAGGGCTTATCAATGTAATTAATCTTTTCTAAGAATCAACTTTTGACTTTGTTAATTCTTTGGTTTTCTTATTTATTAGTGCTTTAAAGTTCCACTGCTTCTGATAAGAAGTGAAACATCATTTGAATCATTGATTTTATATATATATATATATATTTT
>NW_022900937.1:18501362-18525886 GCF_012274545.1 Fukomys damarensis
GACATATATGTACTATACATATCATATATATTTACTTTTTACTTTCTGGCTGATTTGAGATTTTTCCATCTTTGGCTTCCAAAAGTTTGATTATGGTGTGTCCACATGTGGTTTTCTTTGTCCTGTATTTCAGAAAATCAGGGGAAATTTGATCATTATTTTTAGTTTTAGTTTTTATTTTTGGGGTACTGGGGATAGAACTCAGGACCTTGCACTTGTGAAGCAGGCAGCAGAACCACTGAGCTAAATCCCCAGCTTGATCATTATTTTTTAAAATATTTTTTCTCCACAGTTCTCTCCTCTACCTATGGGACTTAAGTTATACACAATTTATACAATGTGATATTGTCCCACATGTCACTGAGGAGTTAAATTTTTTTCTTTCTGTTCTTCAGATTAGGTTAATACATATGAACTCTCTTCATTATCCTTTCTTCTGCCAACTCCAATGGTATTAAGCCTATCCATGATTTTTTTCTTTTAAACATTTTACTTTGAATTCTAGAATTTCCACATGGTTCTTTTTAAATTCTTTTTATGTCTCTGCCAAGATTTTCCATCTGTTCATTCATTATGATATTTCCCTTAAGATTTAAAAAATATGTATAATAGCACATTTAAAGTCCTCATCTGCTCATTTAACCCTTGAATTATCTTGGGATCTATTTCTATTGACTACTTTTTCTGTTGACTATGGGAGAGAGATTTCTTTGTGCCATTCCTTTGTCAATCATTAAATTTGATTGCTGTGAACATTATAAGTGCTGTGTCACAGAGACTGAATTCTATTGCTTTGTTCTCTGACATGTTGATTCTTATTCAAGCAGGCAGTTAATGTGGGTAGATTCTAACTTTTTTCTTGGCTATAGTTGGTAGAAGCTAAACTCTGGTCAGTTTTCAAAAATACCTTTAACTACTGCATTTTATTTTCTGGGCTCCTTAGTATCTCTTTCAAACATATGAGGCTCAGAGACCAACAGAAAGTATATAATGCATTTATTTGTCAGTTTTGGAGGCCTTTCCCCACTTCTTCAATTCCTTCACTTCTGGGAGCCCCCTGATTTTCAGCCTTTATGAAAGCCCTACACTGTATCCTTTGACTTCTCATAGTAAGATGGTGACTTTCTTCTTCAGTAACAGCCTCTTACAAGGTAAGTTCTTGTAGGCCAGAAGTCAATTTCAGTTGTTGCATTTACTGTCTGTCAAGGTTAAATCCTACCTAACTTCTATCTGCTTTCACTTTCTCTTGATAGCTTCAAATCGTTGTTTTAAATAAGTTTGAGTGTTATCTTCAGGAGAATTAGTTTATTATAAGCTACTCCACCATTACCAGAAGGGCAAACAGGCCATCATTACTCTTGCTATTGTTTTACCTTCAACAAAAAGGAAAGACTTTTATTAATATGTCCGTGTTATTTGCTCCTTTTAAGTAAATGTTAAGTGGCTATTTTTAAAAACATTCTTTTGCTGTAGTCATTCTTCAAATGAGGTAATAAAACAGAATTAGGTGGTAACCAGGGCTGGGGATTTGGCTCAGTGGTGAAATGCCTACCTTGAAAGCTCAAGGTCCTAAGTTCAATCCCCAGTACCAGGAAAAAAAACAAAAACCCACAAAAAAACAACAACAAAAACAAAAAACAGAATTAGGTGAGCTGTGAATTATGTAATCCCTTTAGGGCAGTATAGAAATAAATTATATGGTAAAATATAATAAATTCAAAGAAGTTACTGAGACACAGAGGGAAAAGAGATCAGAGTTGATTTCCTAAGTAGATTACCTTTAAATTAGTTGTTAAAGGGTAATAGGAATTTAATAGCAGATCTGAGAGAGGGAGAATATTCTAGAAGGAACATTATAACCCATGAATAAAAGTGGGAGATTGGAAGTTCAATTCTCAGTGGCTACATAAGTATATTTAGAACTTAAAATCAACATGTGTAACTATAACTATATTTACAATTTAAAATCAACATGTAAAGTTCATAGTATGAACGCACTGTCAACAGCATGGTGCAACCAATTTTGAAAGAAGAAAGGCATATATAAGAGAACACGTACTGAAATAAGCCATTTATGTGAAGTTCAAAAACAATAGATGGCACTAAAATTTGTTACCTCTGGGTGAGGATAGTGGCTGGTAGAGAGGTTTCTAGGGCACTGGAAATGTTCCGCTTACTGTGTTGTGTGCAGTCTCCACTTGGTACAAATTCATCAAATGGTGATCTCATGATTTGTGATTTTTACAACGTCAATGCTATATTTTCATAACACATTTATGTTGGAAACACACACACACAAACTGGGTGTGCTGGTGAGCACCTGTAGTACCACCTACTGCTTGGAAGGCTGAGGCAAGAGGATTGCTTGAGTCCACGAGTTTGAGGCCAGCCTGGGCAACATGGTGAGACTCCCATCTCAAACAAAACAGAAGCAGAAACAGAAACAAAACAACACAACACATACACAGAGTTTCTAATGCCTTTTCATATAACAACATACTAATTCCTCACAACAGCATTATGGAAAAAGAGTGAGGCTAAATTTTATGTGAAATTGGATTTTATACATTAAAAATATCATGCTGTAAAAATAGTACTAACAAATTCTTGGTTTATACATAATGTCCGAAGTAATTCAGATCCACCAAATATAGAAAGAGAAACAAAACTTCACTTTTCTTTCCAAAGCTTGTGTTGTCTGAGCAAACTTAAGACATATTTATGCCGATGTTGCCACAGAGAGGTACCATTTGAGTAAATAAAAATACCCTATATCATTTAGGATATGAGGTCAACCACTGTAATAAATCACAATAATTAAACATGACAAAGGTTAGTGCTTTCTCATGTCACGGTTTGCATGAGCAAAGTTTGCAGCTGTGATGCAGCTCTCCTTGTCAGGTAAACACACACATCTTTCCTCTTACCACTCTGTCTTCAGAACAGTCAGCTTTCCATGTTGTGATCCAACATGGCTGCTCAGCTCCCACCATCACGTCTGTACTCCAATCAGCTCCGGCTCCTATCCCACTGGCCAGAACCTTGGCACAAAGCCTCATGAGGTGCCAAGGGAAGCTGGGAAATGAAGTTTCTTACTGGCCACAAAGCCTTGCCATGTGTTTTTAGTTCTGTGTCTGAAATGGAAACTGTTTACAAGTATGTTTTGTAGTTGTTTTCCCTGCCTGGTCTTTAGTTTCCCCGTCCATAATAACAAGAAGAAGAGCACTGGGGCTGGATAGGTGAATCTGGTTGTGCAGGGTGCACACAATTTAAAAAATCCACCAAGTTGGAGATTCTGGAGCAGGGTACAAAGGGACAGCATAGATCCAATCCTATCCTTTTCCTATCCCCCAAAAGTACTAGCAAATTATCAATTTATTAGAAGTCTTAAAAATATTGCAAAATCTGGAGAGAAGGCCATCAAGAGACATCCATTGAATTTTTTTTTTCCTGACTAAAGAGGTTTGGAAGATACAGGTGAACTCGGAGAGTAAACAGTGTGTCTGATTCTTCCCAAGAGAAGCGAAGTCTTTAAGTCTCCACCAAAGGTTCCAGAGGTCTTAGGGTTGAAGGTAGGGAAGGATGACCTCATCCTCAGCTATAGGGAGCAAACGCTGATCTACTAGTTATCAAAATCTCAGGAAGACAGGGCACATGGTGCACACCTGTAATACCAGAACTCAGGGAGGCTGAAGCAGAAGGGTTGCTAGTTTGATCCCACCTGGGCAATTTAATGGCTTAGCAAGACTTTGTCTCAAAAAAGGGGGTCAGGCGGGGATGTAGCTCAATGTGAAAGCCCTCAGTTCAATTTCCAGTACCAAACAACAACTCAGGACATAGAGAAGAGCCCCCACCCCTTTTCAGTATTGAGCCATATTTTATTCTGAGACAGGGTCTTACTAAATTGCTGAGTTGCCCAGGCTGGGCTTGAACATGATGACCCTCCTGCCTCAGCCTCCCAGAGTGCTAGGATTATGGGCATACACCGCCACACCCGGCTATCCTAAATATTTTCACAAAGATTACACGCTTCATCAGCCAATGTTTCCCCCAGCTAAGCCCTCAGGCTCTCACATGTTGCTGGGAGGGAAAACACACTAGTACAAGATAATAGAGGAGGAGAAATGGCAGGAGAGCAAGTAGAATGTTTGAAGGAGCTCCCCAGGAATGCACAAGGGGGAGAGAAATGATACGGTCATGATGCTGATTTACTGCCATCCATGAATCTCCTCCACGTCAGTATCTCACAGCTAACAAAAGAGAGCAAGGGGAGGAGGAACAAAGGAGGAGGAAGAATCATGGCCTGCAAAAGACAGAATCTAAAAAAATCATAACTCAAGAACAGAAGGAATTTTTTCACAGTCTCTTCCCATAATTGCACAGCTTGATAAGAATATAAATTAAGTACAAGTAGAGTTCAAACTTGAGAATAGCAGAATGAGATAAAACGAGAGATTACAGATGTAGGGAAACAAATTGAATACCAAAATATTTTATGGGAGTAATAAATAAACTATAAATAGAAAGAATAGACACTGCTGAATACTGAAGTATTAATGTGGATAAAAGACTGAAGGCACAGTAAACACTAAGGAAAAAGACAAAGGGAATTAAGTAGAAGCTAATAGATCCGCAGACTAGTTTGGTAAAGACTACACTGTCGTATCAAATCCAAGAGCTTCAGTGACCTCCATAAGTTTATTTTTCACTCACAAAACAGTACACAAGTGAGAAGTCTAAGTCTAGGAGGACAGCTCTGCTCCATGTGGCCATCCAAGTTGTGGCTCCTTCTGTCCTGCTCCATCAGCTCGTTTCAGTAGCTAAAGGACAGTCTCACTAGAATAGTGGAAGCTGGCTCTTCTCCACACCCACATTTTAGCCCATAGGAAGGATAAAGATAGGCTAGGGCCCACCCTCAGAGTTGGCTCGGTGGTCCTCTCACATCTCATGGCTTGGATTTGGTCAGGCGTCCACATTTCATCACAATGGCTCCTGAGAAATGTAGTCTATAACTGGACAGTCATCCTTAGACATTTTCTTCATTGCTGACACCTAATACCTGACACCCACAACTTAAGGAAGGAATGTTCATGTTTCAGTCTACAGTTGGCTGCCTCCAATGCAGGTCAGCATGGCAGAGGGCACGGAGGAGAAGAGCTGCTTATTTCTGGTGGACGGAAAGTGGAAAGTTGAGGGGGGATCTTGAAAGGGAGATATATTCTTCCAGCTCATAACCACAGGCACCGGCCTCTTCTGAACAGACTCTAGCTCTTCAAAGCATGTCAACAATCAGCCTCATAATCCAACTGCCTTCCAAACACGCGAGGCTTTGGGGGCTATTTTTTTATTTTTATTTTTTGTTTTTCAGCTTTAGTTGAGTTTATTGGTACATTTTAGGGATACAATACAGTTACATTTATTGTTGGGATCTTGTACCTCTACGTGACAAGTCTTCATTCTTATTTTTCCCCTTACCCCTGCCCTCCCTTCACCCCCTCCTCCCCTCCCCATCTACAAACATTTTATTTCCATCTTTTCATTATCTCACATTTTTTTCTTTTCCCTTATTACCCTTCTCCTACCCATCCCACCTTCCCTACACCTTTAGCTCCTTTCTTCCCATTTCTAAATGTCAGTAATCTTATTAGGATCTTATGTATTATTGCAGATTATTCACACCAGGAAAACTATTTGCGGGCTATTTTAGACCTAAGCCATAACATCTTGCCCTTGGCCACCCAAAGACTCATGTGCTTCACTTTAGGCAACATGCATTGAGTCCATTTCTAAGAGTGGCCAAAGTCTTAACAGTTACAGCATTGCTGAAAAGCCCATGTCCAAAGTCTCCCCTGAGATATGGCAAACTCTTAGCTGTGAACCCCTGCAATAATCAAAGAGAAAGTTAAGTACTTCCAACATACAATGGCATAGGATAAACATCCCCATTCCAAAAGTGAGAAATAGAAAAATAGAAAGGAGTGAGACCCAAACCCAGCAGGGCAAACATTAAATCCTATAGCTCTGTTTTGCACTCAGGGTAAACTGAGGAGAGACGTGAACTCCTTGCACTTACAGCATCGACAATGCTTGCAGCCTTTATGGCTTCTCTTTTGGGCTGGCTTTGCTCACTGCTTCCAGCTTTCCTCATATGTTCCATGTTCACGGCTTCTCCAATGCTCTGGGGACTCCTCTGCATTGTTGGTTTCACTCTCACGGTTTCACGCAGGGGCACACTGCCTAGCCTCCCACGCCTTCTGAAATCTGGTTGAAAGCCTCTATGACTCCACAACTCTTGCATTCCGTGTGCCTGTAAAGTCCTCACCACGTGGTTGATGTCAAGGTCTGCTGGCAGCTCAGGCAGTAATCAGACGCTACGGCATCATGGCTGTAAGGGTCTGAGTGCCTGGATGGCTGAGCACTGTGAACAGCATCCCAGTAACCCAATTTACTAGGTGGTCTTCCTCAAGCAGGGTGCCCTGGGGCTCTCTTCTCCAACCAAAGTTTTTCATTTATCCACTCCTGAGTCTGTGGAGGGTCATGTCTTTCAGATTCCCCCCATGCTCTCAAGGCATCCTTTGCATTGTCTTGATGTAAAGTACTAGACTTCTTTTGAATATTAATCTTTTTAGCAACCAAGCTCTCCTCTACTCCAATTTTACAGGCCCCAATTTTAAAGACATTTCCTTTCTCATGAAACTCAAACCTTTTAAAATCACTCAGCTGAGCTGTTTGCTTTTGATTCTCAATGTAGAGCTGGCTAATAGCACCCCAACAGTATCCATGTTACAACCCAAATGTTGAGCTGCCTTGAAATTTCCTCTGCTGGATTAATTAGTCTGCTGCCCTTAATCTCAGTCTCCCACAAAATCTCAGGACTTGCAAAATGTAAACTTTTTTTTTTTTTTTTTTTTTTTTGCCACAGTATAACATACATGGCCCTGGAGCGCAACTGTCAATGGAATCCTTGTTCCCAGCTAAAACCTGAACTTGGTCTTTACCATCTGCATTTCTATCAGCATTCTGATCTTCTGAGTTCTGACTAGAATCTCCCATCAAGCTTGGCTTATTACATTCTAGGATTGTTTCTCCAGCTGGCTTTCTTTAAACCTTTCCAAACTCTTCCTGTGAACCAAAGACTGTCAGGCACAGTCAGAACAATGACCCTACACTTGATATCAAAATTTTAGTCACTTCCTGCATTGCTAAGACATAATATCTGACATCCACAATTCAAGAAAGGAGACTTATTTTGGCTGATGTTTCAGTCCAGAGTTGGCTGGTTCCAAAGTGGGATGGCATGGCAGATGAGCATTGTGGAGAAGAGCTGCTCATGGTATTGTAAATAGGAAGCAGAGAATCAAGGAAGGAGCTGGGAAGGGAGACATATTCTTCTAGGGCACACTCACAATGACCTGCCTCTTCCAATCACTTCCTCCTCACAGCAAGTGGTACTCCCATAATCCAGTCACCTTTCAAACACATGAGGCTCTTGGCCATTTTAGATCTAAACTACATCATATTGTCTAGCTAAAACTAGAATGCTGTATTCTAAAATAAACCCCACTATAGAGAATGACTAACTAGGTACCACCATATGAACAATAAAGGTGAGCCAAAATGTAAGGATATTTGGTGTTCCTAAATAGAGAACTCTGAAAATGAAAGAAAAGATATATTCACTGATATAATGTAAGAAAAATTTTCTAAAGAACTGAGCCACTAGATAGAAAACACTGAATTTCAGAAGACTTTGATTTAGAATACAGTGATTCCTTGCTAATCAAACTCAATTCATTTCAAATGCATGTCTAAATACTGAAAAGTTTGAGAGCATCTTTTTCTCATAAGAATAGAAAACCAAGTAATTGGTTCTGAGGCCCAAAATTTACACTTACAAGTTAATTTTTCCAGGACTATAAGTTTTACAATGACTTCTTTCTTCTCTATTGTGGTTCTCTTATCTTTACTGCTGGTTTCACTAACTTTCTTTGGAGCTGCAGTTATGATATTTTATGCAAATAAAATGCAAAAACTACAATGATGAGTGTTTTAACACACTAACACAGTATTGTACATTGTCTGGGAGAGAGCTGTCCTTAGACTAAAGCATCACCTTTTTGTGTTCATGGCAAGCTGAGACCCATGACTTACTCTCAGCTAGTACAAGTTTTTTCAAGTCAGATTTTCAGTTCATCTATCAAGCAAATTTACAAAACACCGCCTGCCTCGCAAGTGCAAGGACCCACATTGGACCTCCCAGTACCAAAAAAAAAAAAAAAAAAAAAAAAGTTACAAAACACTGAGCAAATTTTTTTGAACTTTGCTGTTCAAGTAGTGTAAAGTTCGAGTTTGGAGCCGTTTGACAACTGAGATATCACTGAATTTAACATAAATTATTTCATAGTTAAATACCTGAATTCAAAGACAACGAATGTTTTAGAAGTCTAGACAAGAATAAAATCACCTACAAAGGATAAATCAGGCTGGCATCAGATTTCACAATATTCATCATAGAGGACAATGGTATGGTGTTTACAAACTTTTAACAAAAGAAAGGATGAAAAATAAAAGAAAATGAAAAAATGGAAATAAAGTATTTGGAAATAGGGAAGGGAGGAGGGGGTGAAGGGAGGGCAGGGACAAGGGGAAAAAATGAGAACCAAGACCTGTCATGTAAAGGTACAAGATTCCAATGATGAATGTAATTGTACCGTATACCTAAAATGTACCAATAAACTCAAAGAGAGAGAGAGAGAAAAAAAAAAAGAAAGGATGTCCCCCACCCATGTAATTCAAATAAAAAGGCTAGTAAACTACTCATGAACACTTGTTGGGGAAAAAAAAACTATTTAATAACCAAAGCTAGCGTTTTTCTCAGATATTACAATCTTTTTTTTTAATTGAGATTATTGGTACTTTTTAAGTATACACTACAGTCAAAGCTAGCCTATTAAGAAATCAATCAAAATAAGAACTCGAATCTAGAGAATCTACAAGAAAAGGACTATTGGTAGCCTCTGGATCCATTTACATGTAGAAATAGATAATTATAGCAATTATAGTACCAAAATAGAATGTGAATACTATAAATCTAGACAATGTAAAAATATTAATCCGAACTTGGGAGGTGAGGGAGAGGAGATGGGAGTTGTAACTCTACTGTTCTCCCCTTTTGAAGCCAGGATGTACCATCCATAACAAAAGCACATGTTTTACAAATCTAAAGGTTTTTTTCATAATTACCTTTACATGACTGCACAACAGAGGTCCACATATTACTACGTGAGGGCTGACCTGTTTTTGTAAATACGGTTTCATTGCAACACAATGCCTTAGTGCATTCAGCCTTCTGTAACCAAATACTATGAGCTGGGTGGCTCATAACAAGCGACATTTATTTCCTCTATTTCTACAGACCTAGAAGTCCAAAATCAAAGCTTTTTGATTCAGTGTCTAGTGATGGTCTGCTTCTGGTTCATAGGTGGCTCCTTCTCATTGTGTCCTCACGCGGTGGAAAGGACAAGACAGCTCTCGGGGCCTGGTTTATAAAGGCACTAAGCCCTCATGACCTAATCACCTCCCAGATGCCCCCTTCCTAATATCATCTCATTGGAGAGCAGGTTCCAACATATGAATTAGGGAAACAGACATTCAGACTCTAGCACATGGCTCCGTGTATTTGTTTAACTATTTTCCGTGTCACTGTCCAGCTATGACCAACAGCTCGCACAGAGCCCACATGCCTGAAATAGTTACTACTGGTGCTTTAAGGAAAAATTTACCACCCTGTGCAGAGAAATATTTTTTTTAGTTCAGAGGAACCCTGGAGTAAGGAAATGTTTATTCAAGGTTTACTAATTTGTCGAATTTAATTCAGCCCTTTTTGCTCCTATTAATGATAAATTTAATAATGTAATATAAATCCTATTTTTATACATTGATGCATCAATTATTTGAAAGATATCAAGGATGATGGATTTCCTAATGCCATTTGTGTGGTTTCTTAAACTGTTAGCTTTGTGTGTTTCTGCATTGTTTGGATTCTTTATAATTATCATCTGTACCAGAATAATACAATGGAATGATTTTTTGTATATATTGGAAGCAAATATACCAAGATATTAACAATGCTTAATTCTGGAGGATGGAACTATGATTGCTGTTTTCTTCTTTATGCTTTTTTTTTGGTACCAGGGATGGAACTTGGGTCCTTGTGCTTGCAAGGCAGGCAGCAGAACCACTGAGCTAAATCCCCGGCCCTTCTTTATGCTTTTTTGTGTTTTTAAATTTTCAAAAAATTAAATTATATAAGGTTTAGGCATAGAGTAATAAAGTTCTGAGTTACAGTTCTGCATACAGTGATGAAGAAACAGATATAAAGATCATGGTTCTATTTGTAATTCAGTTCCTATAGTTCATATTATATTATTGTGTGGTATTTCCTATCATATACAAACCACATGGTTCTCACAAAAATACAACATAAAGCATGACATAAAAGAGATGCCAGAAGCAGATGATATTTGAAATAGGCAGTGAGTCAGCATGCTTATCAAGCTGGCTTCTTTTTTTAAAGCAGGCTTTTCTCTCAGCCTACCTTTCCAGTCTCCTCTCCGCTCCTTCCTTCTGATAGATACACATTTGCCCAGCCACACAGAGCTCCCCACTCTTCACATGTCAGAATACTGTTTTACTTTGTCCCCATCATTCTTTCTACCTATAATTGCATCCTCTTCTCCACCTACTGTAACTCAATGCTTCCTTTAAGAAACGATTTAAATATCATTTGCTGCAGTGCATCTCAAACCCGGCTGCACACCAGAATCACATAAGGGGCTTTAAAAAATACCGAGGCCCAGGCCTCAGCTGAGCTATTCTGATTTAACTTTCCAGGGTTGGGGCCCAGGCAGCAGTATTTTTTAAAAACTCCCTTAGTGACCCTAATATACAGTCAGGGTTGAGAGCCTCTGCAAAGCCTTCTGTAATACCAGCAGGCAGAGTTAATTACTCCCTCTTCTGCACAACCATAGCCCTTAGCTCTTCCACTGCTCATGAAATTTAATGCTTATTGTGTTAAAGTTAGTGCTACATAGTAAGTGCTCAGTAAATACTGAGGATTGTGGCAATTCCTTCTGCCATCAACCAAGTGTGTGCAGGGATGGTTACCTTTCCATGGGAGAGGGACAGCAGAGTGGGTAGGGCTTCATAGCTGGTGACACGGAGGGATCTTATTTCTGTAAACCATAACCCTCCCCTGTATCCCTACACACCCCTCACTGCCTTTTCAGCATAGTTCTTTGGTTTGGCTTTTATACTGTTTTGATTGAAGCAATTTGAAGAATGAAAACGTTGTCATGAATGTGCAGACTGCCTGACAGAATCTGAGCGTCGCCTGCTTTCCATCCTCTCCTTTGTGTCATTCTTCATATTACGCTTTAGGCTGGATCCTGCCGCTTTAGCTTTCAAGAGCCAGTTGCCAGGTGTTCTTTATCAAAGGCTTTCAGAAAATCCAGATAAATAATGCTCCGCGCCCCCAAACTGCCAAGGCTATATTTTGTATCTTCACAGTGTGTGACAATTTTATTTAAGTGGAATCCTTCTGTCTCCCTTCAATTTGTGTTTGCCTCACTGAGCCTGATATCAATCAGACAGGAGACCCTGCCCTTCTTGATACTTCATATCTAGAACAGCACTTAGGGTGATTACATGAGCCTCCCCATTGAGGGGGAACCCCTGGAAGCTACTTGGATCTGGAAGACAGGTGGGGGGAGGAGAGCCGAGGATGACAAAAGCACCAGGGCATATGAGCAAGACTGGAGTCCCAGAAAGATTACACTGCGTGAGTTCCCACTCTCGTCCAGGCAAGGCTGGCGTGGCCTTCCCTTCCCTTTCCCCTTCCAACTCATCTGGAAGGAAACAGACTGCACTTCCTGTCCACTCTTTCCTATTAAAATACAACTTCTAGTGGATAGTGATAGAGCACTTAGCAGGCATACACAAGACCCGAGTTCAATCCCATATGTGTGTGTAGTATATAGATAGATAGATAGATGATAGATAGATAGATAGATATCTTTATATAGAAGACAGTAGCAATACTTTATTATTTCCCCTTAGTACCACATCTTGCCAGTGGAGGCCCTAACATTTTAATCACAGGTATTTCTCAGCCAACAAATAATTAGTAAGGTGATTTTCTTCCCCTCAGACTTAAGGAAATTTCCCTTTTCCTTTTAAGGTCCCTGGGCCTTAATAAGCAATAAGGTGTAGCATAACTGAGTCCAATGGCAAATTTCACCAGTGTAAAATCAAGTTAATTTTAAAATAAAAAATTTGAGGGCATCCAGTATACTGTGTAACCCAAAGCAAATCTATTGACCTTTCTGTCTTGAGTCCTTCATTAAACAGTGAACCATTACCTAGTTCCCTTGGAAGTTATGCAAATTAATTAATGTTTGGAAAATGATTTGAAAATTTAAATCAGTCTATAAATACCAGACAGTTGCATTTCCCTGCTGAGAGGCCCAGGTAATTCATAACCTACTCTAATAAAGGTAAAAATAGTGTACTTGGGCTAGACAATTACATGTGATTTATGTGAACTGCACGTAATCTTTAAAATTTAGAAACCACTTAATAGAAACAATTCATATTTCATAACTGTAATAAAAGCCTTTTATGACTTTAGCAAAAGTAATTATTTACTGTAACTGATCTAGACACCATGTCTTTATTTCTGAGATCTGCAGAAGAGCCTACTCAGTGTTTGTATTTAACCTGTTAATATTGACTGACACATTTAGATTCTCCCATTTTATTTTTTTTTACCTCAAAACTCTAGTATTTATTTCCTGGGAAATGTGCCTGTACAAAACTTTGCTGTATTCAAAACCTCCTGTGTCAAGATTTAGCACTTTTATATTGAAGTCATTAAAATTGAACAAAATCTTAATAGTTCCTTTATTAACTACTGTACTGACTTTGCATAGTGGAAATCACCACATGTTAATTGATTTAATTAACTATTTTAAATTACACAAAATCCTGACAGAAGACAATAGCCCAGGGTACTCATGAGCAATAAAACTGGAACTGATATTGCTACTTTATTAAAACTTAATGAAACTGTTCATAATCTTATTTATTGTTTTCAAGAACAAAACTGTGTTCATTGTAAAGGCAAAAATGTCTGTTGAAAACAGTTTTCATTATCATTTAGGTGAACGTTCAGAAGTTAATAAAAGGGTCCACCATATCCAACCTCACAGTCCTGCCATCTTCTTATCGCACGGATCCCTGCTTTGTCCCCACACCAGTCTTACAGAAGGACGCCAGTAAAGGTTAGTGACCCAGTGGCTGTGTTATAGGGTTAGGGATAGGAGGGAAGAGCAATCGGGGGCCTGAGTTTGAACTCTGCTCAGACACTCATTCTCAAGGTGGCTTCAGACAAGTCAGATCCTTACTCTGAGTTCCCTCCTCCAGAAGCTGGGATGAGATGGTCACTGACTTCCCTCCCCCCTCTAAAATCCATCATTTTATGGATTTCACACTGATTTAGATGTTAGTGTTATTACGTAGAAAATCACTGTGGTGCTTTTGTGGCATTATTAGAAATTATCAAGTTTCTGATAGTATTCTGAGTAGCAGTTTAGAAATCGTTCCCAGTATACTATTTAAATAGAAATAGGAAGCCTTGTGATGCCACCAGATTTCTAGTTTTTAAACAAAAAGACCAGGGCTGGGGATTTAGCTCTGTGGTTTCACCACCTGCCTTGCAAGCGCAAGGGCCAGAGTTCGATCCCAGGTACCCAAAACAAAACAAAACTCATGATTAAACAAAAAGACTATATCACCTTCACTTCGCATCCTAGTGCCTAGAACATACCCAGCATTTTGTAGACACTGAATGCTTGTTGAATGAATAAATATGCAAATGAAAAAGTAAATGGATGACTAGGGACTGAACATCATAGTGTAACCCTTTTCACCTTTCCCTACTATTGAAGTGGCCAATTTTTCAATAATGCCCTGGTGGATCTTCTTTCCTAGCTTAAATATACCTGAGTGTAATGGTCTTCAATATTCCCATCTCCGTTTTTACCCATCGTCTGAAGCATTTAGAGGACCCAGAGTTGATTCTCAAGACCCTCTGGTTGCGGGAGATTCAGAGCCCTCTCTGTCTTCCAGCTGTGGCCGTCTGCTGTCAGCTGACCTCCATCAGCTGGTGGTGGAAAGCCCAGGAGTCTCTGAATTTCTTAATCTTCCCACAATTCTATTTTTTTCCTACTTATGAGCCATTACTCAAAAATCTTTACGATGCTTACTTTCTAGTTAGTTATGTAATGTTCCCCCCGGGAATGCCGAGTAACACCTGCAGAGTTTCTATTTCTTGCTCCACTATCATCCTCCATTCTTCCTGGATCAAGTTTGGATCAATGAAATAGTGAGCGACTCAATTAATCATTGCTTTGGCAAATAAGAACTGCTGTGAAATGAAAGTTAATCTAGGATAATGGAAACTTGGTTGAGAAAAAGTAACATTTTTATCCCTAAAACATTCATCAGAGACCACATGGCCCACCATAATATCTGCAATTAATCAAGCAGTTAATCAACATATATTTATGGAGTATTTGCCATGTGTCCACAAGGTAACATGAGCTTTGGGAAAGCACAAGCTACAGAAATGTAGATACAGCGTCTAGGATTTTCAGGTGTGCTGGATACCCTTATGAGTCATTTAAGCCTCACCCCAGTTCTCATAAGTCCAGCATGCAAACAAAGATTACAGCCACAAAGAAAATCCCTTAAGACAATGTACACTAAACCTTTTCTTGAATTATCTGGCTAAATCCCCAAAACAGAGTTCCTCCTTCACCCCTTAGTTAGGAACACAAGTTTCCCATTACAGATCTAGTTTTCAGTTCAGGCTGTGTGTGACCCGAGGCAAGAGGTCACAGTCTGACCTTAGAGTCTGAACTCAGAGAGAGAGACACGCCTGACTCAGCCCTCAGCTCCCTCTCCCCTGTCTGCACCCCTTTTTGCTCCAGCTGCTGGGCCTCCTCTCTGCCCCTCATCAGGCCGGATGCATCTTCAGGTCGACCTTCACAGACAGTCACATTGCAGAATGAGGTGTTTACCTGTGAATTTATTTAATGTCTTCTCCACCTCTAGAAGTCATGCAGTCTCCCTGATTTACCACTTTGTCCCCAGCCCCCAGAGTAGTTCCTCACACATCATGGGCACTTAAGAAATATTGGCTGAATGAGTGAACTGCCAATTCCTCATCTATCTAACAGGAAAATAAGGGTGTTATGAAGACTTCATAACAGTAATGTTAAAAATAATTTTTTAGGGCCAGGGATTTAGCTCAGTGGTGCTGCCACCTGCCTCGCAAGCGCAAGGTCCTGAGTTCGATCCCTGGTACCAAAAAAAAAAAAAAAAGGATAATGTTTTAAAAACATGTAAAATCTTAACTTTCATATAAATATAAAAGGAATATATATCAAAGATTTAAATCCATCAATTTAAGGAGAAAATCTTTAAGATGTTGCAGATGTTTCAAAAGAGAATCCAAAGAACAGACACATTTATAGATTAAGAATATTGAAATAAATTTCCAAATAGATGCAAAATTTGCTTTGCTGTGAGAACGGTGTCCCATTGTTAGAGACATTTTATTTTCGTGTCTATAGATAATTATTTGCAATGTTATCCATTTTTACAAATTAATCTTGACATCTATAGAGTTGTAAAACAGCCTAGTCACACCTTAGATTCAGATAGTACGTAGACATTCCAGCATTCACTGAAAAGGTTTCCAGGATCTCTTTGGATTTTTCCAAACTGATTAAAAGAAATGTACTTACCATTTCTTTGCTCAAAGTGACCTCAAACAAAATTATTCACAAAATAAGGCTGGACTCATTAGGCTTGGCCTGATTATTTATATTGGTGCAGCAAAAATGATAATTTACCATATAGGGTACCTTAAGCTTATCATGCTGTAAGTTTTCATAAGGAACCTCAGACTGAAAGTTTAAAATCCTCTATTACTTGAAATCCTAATGCTAGGAAACCAAGTCCCAAAACCTTTGTTCTCTAGAAGTAAGCTACAGGATCTAAAAACAGGGGTATTGTCCTCTATTTAAAGGTCCTCCAAGCATCCTAAGGTTCTTGGGCCAGCAGGATGTGACCTTCCTTACCACTTATAAGGATCACAATTTGGGCTAGTTTTTCTGGGAAGATGTAGCAAACATTAGCTCTAGAAAGTCAACCTTAGTCTTGTAAAAGTGACGGGTCATACGTGAACAAATAAGCATCATCCTTAAATATGAAACATGAAACGCCAGGTAAGGCCTTGGTTGTACAAGTACCTTTTCCAGTTATATCTCAGTAAAAGGAAAAGAAGGTCTTATTGAAGTTAGGCAAATGACTATGTTGCCATGGAATGTAAGGAACATCAGTGAGGGTGTCTGAGGAGTTTGAGATGTGTGCAAGCACATATAAAGTATCAGAAGTTTGATTTTCTTATTTTATGAGAATTTTAGAAATATCGAGTTTATAGAAGCGCTTATTTATCTCTATGCACCAGCCAGACCAGAGCCCCTTTAAGATCCCTTATTAACTGATTTATTAATGCCATCTGGAAATGGGAAAACATTCCACACTCACAACAGGAGATAAGGGGCTTTCTGAATTCCAGGTACATAGACACACAGTTACAGAGAAGGTGCATACAAATTTCAGCCACAGAACAAAAGCAAACACAGAAACAAAAAGTCGCTAGTACAGATATCAGCGTTGCCCTCCTTCCTTGTCAGCATAAAATTCCTAATGGATCTGAACTTAAAATAGGCAAAGACCAACAAACTATATTCTGTATTATTTTACCCAGCAGGAAATAGATCTCTGTAAAGACCTTAACCTATTTCCAGAGATTACCAAATTCCTAATCATTGCAACTATCAAAAGGAATGTATTAGTTAGTTTTGTCATTGCTGAGACAAAATACCTGACACCCAGAGTTAAAGAGGAAAGGTCTATTTGACTTACAGTTTATAGAGGATTCAGTTCAGAGGTAGCCGGCTCCAAAGCAGGGATGGCAGAGAGGCGTCACAGAAGAGAAACAACACGGTGTGCAGAAGCTAGCAAAGAGGGGCCTTAACAGTGTCTTTGGGTGCCTTTTATCTTATTCAGGATTAGGGCGGTGCCAAACCAGTCACTCACGTGCAGTGGTTTAGGAATCACACGCCCTTAGTACCAGCATCGTACGTTCCAGATTTAGCTGCCTTTGAAAAAGACTGCGTGAGGCTTTGAGGGGACACCCAGACACGAGCCACAGCAAGGAACAACTTGTCATTCACAAATGAACTAGAAAGAAAAGCAAATTAATAGAGAGTAGAATTAAAATGAAGCAAAACAACAAACAATCAGAAACAAGGTTCAACAAAGTTCTATTGCCACTTTAAATTCACCTGTGGAAACCAAGAAAAACATCCCTGGGCTTGATTATCTGAGGTTTTTGCTGTTTCTGATGATCTCAAGGACTCTTGCTCACCCTGTGCGTTCTCCAAAATTGTTAAAGGATGATTTTTTAAAAAAAATCACACAGTCGTGACTCTCACACAAATATAAAATGAACATGTCAAGGACTATATTTCAGCTCATTAATTAAATGAAAGAACTAGTAAGACATTTTACAATCAATTCTAAGAAGAATCCAAACAAGATTTTATTTACAAATCAGGAATATTAAGATAAATTTGCAGAAAGATGAAAAACTGTTATTTCATGGAAAGAATTGTCCTCCATGTGACAGAGCTTCATTGCATGTATATAGATACAAATTATTTGTACCGCTATCATATTTCTACACATTAACTTTATCTTTACAGATTGTAAAATAAACAATAAAAACAAAGGTGCAGAGCTCCATAGAGTCAGATAAGCTTCAGAGTTTCCTGTGTCTGGATATAAAAAAAAAAAAATCTCTTTTCAGTCTGGGGATTTAGCTCAGTGGCACTGCGCGTGTCTCGCAAGCGCAAGGTCCTGAGTTCGATCCCCAGTACACACAAAAAAAGCTCTTCTATTTATTTCCAAGTGTTAATTTTTTCCTTCCAATGGTGAATGCACACACTGAAATTTAATTGCTTCAGCCAGAGCAGAGCAAGGGTTAAAAACATGCTCGTATTCTTTAGAATTCTCAGAATGAAACTGACTCTTGAAATGAAAACATACTGAATTATAAAACACTCTTTTTCTCACATCTGCAAAAGAAGCATAAGCCTCGTGTAGAGTGCTGATATTTATCAATGAAAAATATCTTATGAGCTGCCTTGCAAGCACAAGGACCTGAGTTTGATCCCCGGTGCCAAAACAAAACGAAACGAAACAAACAAACAAACAAAAAATCTTGTGAGAACAAAGAATTAATCTTACTGTTTTAAAGTCATACCTAGTTCTTGTGTTATGAACATTGAAAGTGCTAACTTTAAAAAAGGTTTAAAGAGTTGTACTCTGCCCCAGTAGCTCTCATGATTTAAGAGATCCGGAGTGCTCATTTAACTTGTAGATCACTGAGCCTCAATTCCAATGGTTCTCAAACTTCACTGCACCTCAGTATTGCTTGCTGGCTTTGATAATGCAGGTTTCTAGGCCATGACCTCAGACTTATGGACAGGACTGAGGAGGAACTCAGAAACCTCCATTTTCAATAAGAAAATCTTCCTCCAAATGATTCCACTGAAGATTTCTGGAGATTTCTCTTTGGAATCATTGTTTCACAAGAGAAGTCCTCTTCAGTGTGCTAACCCTTCGGTGATAATCCTTTGAAATCCCATAACACTGTATTAACTCGTTTAAAAGCAATATAATCGTGGTCTTAAAACAAGTGGAAATAATTATCAGCTCCTCTTAGAATGTGTGCTAACCTCTTCAACATAGTTCAGCCTGGTACAAAGTTTATATGCTGAGAATTTGTTGAGATCCACAGTTCTTTACTTTTCTTCCTGTTATATAAGAGAGCAACCAGAAATTGAAGTCCTACCACAAATTTATTATACATAGTTCTCAAGTTTCTGGGTTTCTGGCTTTAATACAATAGATCGCCTTAGTGAAAGTTCTGCCCCCTGTGGAAGGCTTTGTTCAATTATTCATTGATTTATTTATTTGTTTACTTATTTAACAATGCCTCTTGTCCCTAAAAAGGCTTGACTTCAGCCTTGCTGAGACGGCATGAGTTCTAGGAGCTGTAAATTAGTTGTATTAACACTAGCCATGGTGCTCAGTTACACTAAACTATTCATATCTTTAGGTGATATGATAAATGTCTATTGATAACTCCTTTTATAAAGTATGGCTGATTATAACAACAAGGCATGGTTTGAAGCACATGGATTTTCTTCCAGAACAAAGGTTCATCTTAGTCATTAAGTGTGTGTTTGATTTTTTTTCGTTTGTTTGTTTTTGGTTTTTTTGCGGTACTGGGGATTGAACTCAGGACCTTTCACTTTTGAAGAAGACGGCCACACTACTGAGCTAAAAGCCCAGCCCATCTTAGTCATTAAGAATATGTGCCTGATTTCTCTGAATTTTAAAAAGAGTAACAATATTACCAGTGATGGAAAGTGTCATAAAAACAAAGAAGTTTTAGTTCGCCTTGAAATTATATTTCTACCTTAAAATGAGATTACCTTAGTGCGATCTCATCTCAGAATTACTGCTGTTGGAAATGGCATTTTCCCCTGGGTTAGAATATTAAGCTTAAATGAACATGTACTGTAGCTGTTTTTTTTCATGCAAAGGATTAAGGCACCAGATGCACTTTTACAAATGAGATGATTGATAGAGTAAGTCACACTTGTCAAGATTTTAGAGCTCAGACTTTGTGAGATGGCTTGAGTTAAACTCACATTCTGTTAATTTTCCCTTTTAGGGATTCTAAGTATGATAGAACGCGGACTGATTCCCCCAACAGCAAGGATTACCTTTCAGAATCCACCCATCATGCCCAGAGCGGTTCCTCTGCATAGTTTTGACGAAGCCCATAAGCTGCCAACTGCAAGTAAGACAGTGTCTCTCTGTGCTTAGCTGGAGTTCCACAGAAATCACCTCTCTGGAGCCTTTGAGCAGCCAGCTTTTATCCTTGATAGTAGGACGAGATGAGAGTTGTAAACATCTTGAGTTTTACTTTAGTGAATAAAGTAACTTCAGCTACATTTCTAAAGCACATAGAGAGGATATACTCTTTGTGTTTTCTTAGTATTTTCAAGGTACTTGCAGTTTGGTTGGAGCAACAAGGTAGATATAATAAAGATACATAAAGACAAAGTCAAAGAGAATAAAAAACCAAATGGGTGTTACCATCTAGTGCTATAATAGGAGCTCTCGGGAATGATCACTGAGTGGTGAGACCATAGAAGGTAGCTTCAAAGATGAGGCTGGATAAAATCGGGTGTTACAGAAAAGCACCTGGCCTGGATTCTAGTGACCAGTCGCAGAGTCTCAGGAGGGCCATTTTCTTCATCTGGACCTTGGCCTTCCTGGTTATAGAATAAGAGATTTGGAGAAAATTAATTCATCTGTTCAATAAATATTTGTTGGATGCTTACCTATCCAAGTTAGCATCTAGGTACTGGAGATGCAAAGGAGGGCAGCTCAGATAGCATTTCTGACCTCATGATGCCTTTTTTAATAGTGGGAGACATGAACAAGCAGGTAAGTAAATGAGAATTTACGCTGATGATACGGTCTAGAAATAAGACAGTATGGGTTAGAGAGCGAGAGGGAAGGGAACCGCTTGCTTGTGAAGAAAGAGTCAGGGAACGTCTCTCAGAAGACATGGAAGGCTTGCACTAAGATCTAAATGACAAGGAAAAGTGAGTCACTTCAGACAGAGGCCCGGACAGGGGAAAAGGCCCTGAGGAAGGGAGCAAGAAGGCTGGGTCGTGAGCAAGGAAGAGAAGGGAGGCAATCAGGCTGAAGAAGCCAAGAGGGGTCACATGATGCACAAGGGGTGATGGGTGAATGTCTAAATTTTAAAAATTTATTACAGTGAAAAACCCACTTTGCCATTAATTTCCCTCCTCCTCCCTCTGAGCACAGCTATCCCACCATCCTTGCCACTTTCTGAAGCAGCTCTGGAAGCCCTCTTTCGTGAGTGTCTTTAAGAGGTTTTATTAAAAATCCGATGGATGCTTCTGCTGAGTGACATCCAACAGAAAGGCAGGCTTGTAAAAACATCACAGTGGGTCCTCACCGACTTATTCATAGTCCTTCTCCACCGTATCCACCTTATTCTTTGGGGAAGAGCCAGGAGTTGCATTGCGCAACTTCTTCGCCAAAGTCAAAAAGGCCACAAAAGGTCAATGTTTTGAATCAGTTCAGGACAAGGCAGCCACAACAACACAGTTACGGACAAGAAAGGGGACTCCCAGAGCTGCCTCAGGAAGTGGCAAGAATTGACACGGGTGTTCAAAGTGAAGGGGAAACTTTTGAGGGGGCTTCATGACAATGTGTATTTTACTGTGGTGAATTTTTAACAATTGAAGCACCGTATTTTTTTTTTAATCACACTTTGTAGGCTAACGCAGAAACTACACAATCTCTGCAACTTTCACTCTGCCCTACTTTTACTTCCTTAAACCACTTTTTAGAGTCCGTATATTAATGGCAAGTTATCTTGATTTTCCCTCATTTGGGAATGTCTTGCTTTCTCCTCTCCATTTCTGAAGGATATTTTCTTTGATTATAGGCATTCTGGGTTGATTGTTCTCTCTCTCACGCTTGAACAAAAGTCACACTACTTCTTTTTGGCCTCCATGGTTTCTGATGATGAATCTGCTGTTATCTGCATTTGTTCCAGTATAGATAGAGTGTTGCTTTTCTCTTGTTGCTTCTGACACCGTTTCCTGTATTTAGTTTTCAGAAATTTGGTTATGATGAGTCTCGATCCAGATTTCTTTGGTTTTATCCCGTTTCAGTTTGACTCAGTACAAATCTGTAGGTTTTGCCAAATTAAGAAAGATTTCAGCTATTATTTCTTTGAGTACTTTTTAAAATCTTTCTCTGTATCTCTTCTTCACGTAGGATCACTAGGTTACAGATGCCAGGTCTTTTGTTACACTCCCAAACAGATCCTTGAGCCCCTGTTTATTTCTTTCTTGAACCCCACCCCCAAATTTGGATATTTGCCCATTTAATACTGTCCTAAAGTTCCCATAGGTCTCCTTCATTCGTTTTATTCTCCTCAATGTATTTTCAAATAGCTATGATTTTTCTTCTGTTTGATCTATTCCAGTGTTGATGTCTTCTATCCTTTTTATTTCACTGAGTGTACTTTTCAGCCCAAGAAGTTCTGCCTGATTTTTAAAAATTGCTTTTGTCTCTTAAGTTTTTCTAAGAGTAGTGAAACATGTCTCTGTGTTTTCCTCAGGCTCACTAAATTTCCTTAAAATGGCTGTTTTAAATTCTCTGAGAGTACTCCCATACTGGTTACTACCTGGTCAGTTTCTGGGATTTAATTTTCAGTTTAAGGTGAGGCACTTGTTTCCTGAAACCTCTTGATGCTTGTTGATGTGTGACACATCTGGGCATTGAAGGATTAGGTATATTCCAGTCTTCTGACACCAGTGAGTTCATGGTTCTTTTGCTCAGTTAGGATGGAAATGATAAAGCCGGCATGTCACTGAATGTTGTCCCAGGAGGTCTCTCAAAGAGAAGATGAGGTCAACTTGCCCCTCACCCCATGGAGTAGGTTTGTTGACTGTCATCACAGAAAAACAAAAGTTCAGGATGCATCAGTGAGAGGCACAGGAAGATTTGTTAGGCAGAATTAGAAAATAAGAGAAAATAGGAAAGGAATTTGAGCTTGAGGAGCTAAAGGAGGCACAGCTCTTAGGAGGATGATCTGGCCCCTTAACAAGGGAATGAGAAGACTAGCTTTTATGGATTTGCTGGGGCGAGCTAGGGGCTGGCACTCTCTTTGGTCATTAGTGTGGGATTTGCTTTTAGACTTTCCCTTCATGTTAAGAGATTTCCTCCCTGTGAAATATGGATTAGCAGCCATTCTCACCCTTAGAGGCATCCTGATGTTCTCCCCTGCTGGTCCTTGCATTAAGAGTAGTAGGGGGAGGGGGCCAGGGATTTAGCTCAAGGGTTTGGTGGCCTGCCTTGCAAGTGCAAGGACCCGAGTTCAATCCCCGGTACCCCCGCCAAAAAAAGAGTAGTAGGGATAAAGGGAGAGCATATGCCATACATTGTTAGCAAGGGAAAATAGAGGAAAAGAGATGTCTCTGTCTTTAGTGGGCAACAAGTCATGGATTCAGGCCCAAGTATCCATGTGTCTTGTCCCATGAAGGTACCTGTCCTATTTCATTCCTAATCTGGTCTTGTTTGTGCCCGTCTTTCTAGAAACTCTAGGCAGGCTGCTTATTTTCTCTGAGCCTGTAGTCACCTTCACTATTTCGGCACTGGATAGCACCCAGATTCAGATGTGCTGGCATTCTGCTATTGGGAGATTTATCACTGTTTCAGTACTAGGAGGCAATCCAAGCCAAGCTTTGTCTCAAATACACTGTTGGTGTATTGTTTAAAAACAAAATAAAAATCAGGAGAATAACTAGAAAGAATCTCTCCCCACAAGCCTCTCCCTGGTGGTAGGGTAGGTCTAGATGCCGTATCTCGTTACCTGCCTCTGGTCAGGCATTGTAGGGTTTTACCTGGCTCTGGGCAGTCACCATAGATGGACCAGCCCTGGGGTCCTGTGTAATACCCGTGGCCACCCATGTCTGCAAGCTGTGCCCCACCTGCACAACACCCGGGTAAATAAAATGAAGTTTCATGCTGCTATTGGCTGCCCCGTGGTATAAGCCATCTTCTGCAGATCTGTGCCTTACATAAATTCCAGGTGGGAGTAAAGGGAAAATCATGGCATTGGTCTCTCCCCAGAAACTGTGTCGACTATATTGTCTCGTAAACCTCACTAGTCTCACGGCTGCAGTTAGTTACACAGAATGCAGGGAAAGTGAATGTGCTGGTTATAGTTGGCTTTCTTGTTGCCAGAACCAAATACTGGACACTTACAACTTACAGGAAAGATTTACTTTAGCTCAGTTTCAGAGATCTCAGTCCATGTTCCGCTGGCTTCAAGGCGGAAACATCACAGTGGCAGGGAACGGAGAGGAGAGCTGCCCAGCTCATGGTGTCTGGGAGACAGTGCAGGGAGGAGCACGGCGCGGAAGAGGACAGGAACGGGTAAAGCTGCCAGGGCCACACCTCCGTGACCTGTGCAGACATACCCAGAAGCGTGCTTCACTAATCTCTGAGGCATCTGCGAGCCAGCCAGGTAGATCAGGAGTAACTGTCACACCATGGGCAGGCTTAGGGTTAGGGACATATTTATACTAAACCCTTAGTATGATGAGTTGTGCTAAGTCTAATCCATTTGTGAAAATTCTGATCTTCTTTTTTGGGTATTTAAATATATTTAATATCTAAAATTATTTATTATTTATCTGAAATTA
>NW_022900937.1:18526383-18533254 GCF_012274545.1 Fukomys damarensis
TGCTAAACCTAAACCCTAGGAGCTGGGCATATTATTACCCTGAAAATAATCTAAAATTTGTAGGGAAGAAAGGGGGATGGTTATTTGGCGACTAGTCATCTATCAATAACCACCACAGAGGCATACAGGTTTGTCCAGAAAGACGAGTTACTTCACTCTGAAAAATTACCAGTGGCCAATTTTATCATAAACATTTTTCCAGAAGGGAAGTTGAGTAGCAAAATAGATTTAGGACACAGTTTTATTAAAGATGAAGTCTTGAGATGCATATATTCCATAAAACCCAGGTTTCATGAAGCTATAATTTAGTGATAGCATTTTTGCAGATAACTAAGACAATTTTTAGAGCTAACATCAATTGTAGATTGTCCATATGAAATTATAAATCTTTACAGTCTGTATCCTACCAAATTCTTTTAAAATTTACCAAATTTTTTTTTAGACAGGGTCTCACTATGTAGTTCAGACTGCTCTGGAACTCAATGTGTAGCCCAGGATGGTCTCGAACTTGCAGCGATACTCCTGCCTCAGCCTCCCCAGCGCTGGGATCACAGGCGTGCGCCACCACGCCTGGCTAAATTTTACCAAAATCTTTAAAAGTTGAAAACTCGTCAATTGCTATTTTGTTCCAGCATGAGAGTTTAGCCGTAAAGACTAATTGTCTGCAGGAACCTGAAAGATAAATGGAAAGTCTATGAGTGTGCAGGCATTAAACATAACAGGTTTTACTGATAAATCGGTGGACTGAAGACAACCTGGGCTTGGGACTTAATCTGCAAAAGTGGGCAACAGGGAAGGTGAGTGCATTAGTCAAGGCAAAACATGCAAGCCTGCAATGGGTTCTGCAGAGCCCACGGTGCCCTGCCCAGGGAACACAGGTCACAGGGAGTCAAATGAAGCCACAGAGCCTGCAGAGGCACGAGACTGGGTCAGATGCAATAAACACATCCTTTGTATGGAGGCAGTTTCAGGGCTCTGCAATTCTTGCTACTTTTTCAAAGATGGCTGAAAATATTCCTTGTAGATCCCAGAGGGAAGGAATATTTCCATAGTGAGATTCTAAATTATATATTGATATCCTTTTCTAGCATGCTGTTTTGATCAAGACCTGTCAATTCTTTCAAAGATGACTGTCACAGAACTGACAGAAAAGGGGGTTGAAAGAATTGAGATAAAAAGAAGCCTTACCTCACTTCTTTTATTCAGTTAACCATTTAAATAAATTGTTTGTTCTCTTTCTTAGAGTAAAATAATGTAAAGGTTTTTTGCTCCCCGAGACTGTGAGGCTTGGGCTGTTCATAAAAGGCAGCTGAGCATGCTACCAGACAAAAGGATCGAGAAACTTACCTAGCACGGAGGTCTGGCCCCTGTAGACTCAATATGTTTGCCAAAATATGTTGCTCATCAATTTAATTAATTTCAGAAAGAATTTTTATGGGGCTGTTCCCTTGTGTCGCTTCCCTAAGTCATTTCAAATTTTTTGTCACCCTTTTAAAATGGCTACACAATGAGATAGCCCATCCTAGGCAACTATATTTATTTTCTTATGTATGAACTTGGGAATCTGGCTATTGAAAGAAATCTTACAATGAAACATTATATACGGCAAATATTGCCGTCTAATTTGTCTGTTTTTAAGAACTGCTTTTCGTCTAGTTGGACTAAGGTGGGCCAACCTGCTATGCTCATAGAATTAGCTCTCCCGTGCTGCTGGCTTTTCTTTTGAAGTTGGTGTTCACAGATATCTCACTGGATGGATGCCGGAAAGATGGAGAGCGAGTGGACAGTGGGTGCAGGGCCACCTGACTTTCCCTAGCGTCCATCCGGTGCCTCAGCCTCTCCAGGGGTGGTAACACTGCTCCTCCTCTCTCCACAGCTCCCGTCACTGTGCCTCAGAAACTCCCACTGGTTCCAGAGGAAGTGCCGTTGTCTCAGAGACAAAACTCAAAGGTATTCATATTTCCAACTACAGAATGATAACTGTTCTTATTTACAATATCATCTGTGACATTTTGGGTAATATCCACATACGTGCTTCAGACGTTAAGTGATGTTTCAGCTTTTCCTTTTTGTTTCTGTAGCACTAGGGATCCGACCGAGGGCCCTGTGCGTGTGAGGCAAGTGCTCTACCATTGAGCTGCATCCCCAACCCATGAAAAGGGGAGATTATTCGACAAGTCAGTGCTATCACGACACTGTCAGTGGAGTCTAAAAATTTCATTCTTGCATTATTGTGAGATAAACTGGGCGACTGGGAGTCAGCTTACACTGCTCACTGGTCAGGAGTCTGGGGTGCATTAGGTCTTATGGAGTGAAGTTTTACTGCTCAGTATCTCCTTTGTATTTAGGCGTGGGCTAAAATGGCAAGACCTCCTCCAATTTTGCACAGAAAACCTTTCATTGAGGAAGAGGAAGCAGTTCTGTGTTCTTCTACTTTAGTACAACACAGCACGACGTAATTCATCCTCAGAAAGGTGTCCCTAGTTTAAAGGTGCTGGATTTATGTAGCTTGCTCTTTTACACTTACGAGTCACAGACAGACTTGCGATAATTGAAACTTTTCACTAAGAAGGAGACAGCTGGCCGTGCTGTTTCTGGCTTACCCACGTGGTCGTGTTTTCAGCTGCTGTCATAAAGAAAGGAAGAGAAATTGCAGAGTGGCACCTAAGAAATTAATCCTGTGGTGTCTCCAGAGTAGACCACTGCAGGACCTGTTCTTACCCTTCATCTTTCAATGCCCAACTCTTCCTAAGAGATTTTTGCCGTCTTTTTGGCACTGGTGAGCTGTGCCCCCTTTAGAGCTTTCCAGGCTGTTTATGTAGCAGCATGTCATGTGACACCCCAGTTGCCATGGCAAATATTTGTGTTTCATGAAAAATGTGGGTAAAAAAAAAAAAATCAATGTAAATGGCCAAATCCCAAGAAAGACAGGCCTTCAGGCAAGTGCTTGGCCAGCACCATTATTGTTTGAAATTCAGCTGTTTAACAGGCTGTGAGGAGGCCAGGGGCTAATGTGCATAATGGAAACAGGCAAGGCACCTGTTTTGGTTCTCACCCTGTTCAAGTGCTCAGGCCCAACAGTTTTACAGAAAAAAATCTACAGGTAATACAAACAACACGACTAAGTTTTAGCCAGTAAGCATTTCACCTAAAAACAAATAAAAAGAACTTAAAAAAATGACATATTTCCCAAATGCTAATTAGCCGTGGCTTTAATTTCCTCTGCTGACCTCACAAAGCCTTTTCCTACTGTTAGAAGCAGTAATATTTAAAGACCTTTCCCCTGGCCCCCCATGGTACGTTTCTGAATTGTCTCTTCAGGGGTAAGTGTAATTATTCATACACTTTGCGGGAAGTACATTTGGCATGGAATTAAAAGGCCAAGAGAAAGGTGCACCATGCCCAGCCTCACAAGGGAGGCAGCACAGACTTTTGACCAGGCTGCAGCCCCAGGTACTGCGGTGCCACGTGGAGAACACTTTCCTGTAGACACCTCTCTGAGGGTTCCCTAGAAGTGCGACTTGGCACCTGCTTATAGTTGTTTTGTACTTATTTACTTTGTCAAACTCTTCCCTCAATGCAAACAGGGATTGGCAGGCAGAGCATCCTTGTCTGGGGGTGGGAGAGGTCTAATTATTAGCTCTTGCCTGCCTCCAAAGAGGGAACAGACTGGCCCGGCAGGGCAAGCAGGGCAGTGGGGGGACAGGGACTCTGAGCCTTCTATTTGTTTTGTAAAAGTGCCCATGAGAGTCGTTTTGATTTAACCAAGTCTCATTCTTCATTGTAGGGGAGAGGCAGAAGGTCAAGAGGACACTATGATGGGAAGGTCTGTAATTTGTGTGACTAGTTGAAATTTGGGATCTGTCAGCTGATGTCCCTTCCTTTTGCTGCAGGGCAGAAGGACAGGAGGCCGCTTGACAGCTAGACATGGAAACCAAAGTTTGCGCTTCCTTTACAAATCAGACCATGTTTTCAGAAAAGGGCATGGTTTGCTTAAAGTGAAAAACCTTTTTGTTTGGTTTTTTGTTTTTTGTTGGGACTGAATCACTTTTCAGTCCAAACAAATAAATGAGTGTCCTCAGAATTTGGCTGCATTACATCACCCTCTTTCAAAGATTTTCATAATTTAAAAATATACTTAGAAGGAAATAGGTGTTAAAAATAAATTCAGTTGGCCCCTGGCATGTGCTTACATGTGTGGACGTGCACAGACATGTGTGTGCACACACATGCTGCATGTATGATGTGGTAGGGTGAGGGGCTGGGATTCAAAGTTAAATTGACCACAATAACCAAGGTAAACAAAAAATGGGGAAAACGGAAACAGTTCCCACAATATGGCAAGTATGTGCAAGCAAGAATATTCCGTGAGACCATGCATGGATAATAAAAATCCTGAACTTGAAACAGGAGTGTGCTGGATTCTCCTTCCAGTAGTAGGGTGACTAACTTTGGCAAATCACTTAAATTCTCTTTACCTTACTTTTGTCTGGCAAATGATACCTCCTTTCTCATAGGGTTGCTGCAAGGACCAGATAAGTTAATGTGTATGAAAATGGTTTGGAAGTAGAAAGCACTTTTATCATGATTCATCCCCTCTTTTTTTCTTTTTTACAGTATTGGGGATTGAACCCATGGCCATTAAGCTACATTCCTAACACTTAATTTTTTTATTGTGCTCGGGTTGGGTTCAAACATGTGACCTTCTGTCTTTGCCTCCCAGAGTGCTGGGATTGCAGTCACTGGCTCATTTTAAAGACCATCTACTATGCCAGTGATGGCAAGCCTTTTAGACACATTTACCAAACCACAACCCAAAACCCATTTATTTATCGCCAAGTGCCAACACTGCGATTAGGCCCAAATACTGAGGTTTTAGTTTAGAAAAAACAACTCATACATTAACATCTATTGTCTTAAAAGAACAACAAATAGGGGTGGGGATTTAGCTCCATGGTTCTGCTACCTGCCTCTCAAGTACAAGGTCCCAAAGAACAACAAATAACAGGTGTGCCATAGGGAGCCACCACTGTTCTAGACCTTTTCTCAGTGATCTTATCCGGAAGAATTTCAGAGGGAGCTCAGCTACCTCTTTTCAAGGAAAAAGCCCTCCTTTTGGGTCTTGTTTAACCTCTGCAGAGCTGTGATTAGACGGGGCTGATTTACAAGAACTGCAGACAGTGGTTCTGAACCCACACAGACTGCTCCCGGATAAACCGTGCAGTGTAGTTATATCCTCCCCGAGTTCCCCTAACTCTTCCTGGAGGAAATCCTGAGCCTGATTCTGCACTTCCAAAGGAGGATGTGTTTCAAGAACATGACATTCTTTGTTCAGAGTATTTCTAGCTGCTAATGCCGACTGAGCATGTCCTTGTGCATCACACTAACACCTGCCACACCCACGGGACCCTCATCACAACCGAAGGGCTTCTGTGCTGCCAGTGCCCCCAGGACCCCCCATATGGTGAAGGGCTGTGGTGACCCTGCGGACACAGTGAGGCTCCAGAGTTGGCTCTCTCTCCACAGACCAGTTATGACCTCTCCCCCACGGGCTCGTCCTCCAAACACTGCTGCTCTGCTGTCACTGCCCCTGCTGCTGTTACGCCACCAGCACTAGTGTTTACTCCATGCCAGGCTCTGTCCTGTGTCCTCGTGGCTCTATGTAGTAGGAATAGTTATCATTTTATTTCACTGGGAGGAATTGGATACAGGGAGGCAAAGTCATCCAAGTAAGTGACAGAGCCAGCCTACGAAACCAGACTGTGTGACTGCAAGAGCTCCGGAGTATTAGAAATTTTTATGTATCTCAAGCATTGTTGCTGGAAATCTTTCTGTAACACACTATGTCTCTGCCTGCCCAGTTGAATTTCATGTTTTCTCTATCCAGGGTCACGTGTGCCTTTGCGTCCTTCAGTGTTTCAGGGCTGTTGTCCTCTCTGCCATCCTGTCTGCTTTTATCACCTCTGACTTTAACAGTCTTTTCTGTCTTCTAGGTTTGTTGGCCGAACAACCAAAACCCAAGAAGCTCAGTAAGTTTGAGCCAGTCGTGCTCTGCATAAGGATCCAAAGAATAACAAATAATCCATAGTAGAGTCTGTAGCACGAGTTATTTCAAAACATTCAAGGAATATCTATTTTTAGAAATCTGGTTTGAAGTTACTAAAATTACCTCTCTCAGAAAATAGATTTTTTTGTTATCTTAAGGGAGGCACATTCACAGCTATGTTAAAATCCACTTAATTTTAGTTAATACTTTGATAACTATTTTCATGGCTATAAGAAGCAAACAATGCATTTATTGTACAATACAGGTAGAGATTACATTCATGAGTATGTCTGCTTCTGCAAAGGAGATAAGGATAATAGAGAGAGAGAGAGAGAGAAACAGGTGTCCATGGTATTTTACATTATTCTTTGTATGCTCAAAACTCTTCCAAACCGAAGAAAAAAGAAAAAAATCCTATTTCCTAATCCATACCTCTGTTGTAAGATTCCCGTTGGTATGGGCAAAATAGGTTTGGGTGACAACATTCTAATTGCATACCTGGAGGTCTTACTTCTCTTATTAAGTTTTGCACTGTTACTTGCCTTTAGTGTTTTTCCGGCATATACTCAAGACCCCCTTGTCAGAAAACCGATTATTTTATGGATGAGTTGGCTGAACCTCCTCAGCCAAACAACACAAATGACACTGAACATGTCACCGCCTCAGCTGGCCTCATCTCCTCCTATCTCTACACGCACCCCTGGGCCAGATGAGGCTGAGGCAGAGGGGCTTCCATATTGCCCAGTCCTCACCCTCAAGCCAAGGGAAGGGAGAGAGGCACACGTGTGTGTGTGTGTGTGTGTGTGTGTGTGTGTGTGTGTGTGT
>NW_022900937.1:18533291-18589049 GCF_012274545.1 Fukomys damarensis
GGGAAGGGAGAGGCACACGTGTGTGTGTGTGTGTGTGTGTGTGTGTGTGTGTGTGTGTGTGTCTAGAGTCCTCACACCCATAGCAGCTGTTATCTACTTTCCCTCTTTCCTGTCAAAGTATATTACATGTGAACAATGTCCCAGACATTAAGATACATACTTTGATACATGCTTTGAAAGCCTCCAGGTGATATCTAGCAGCAGTTTTAGCTTTATCATGTCCTATCTGGCAGGGACTGAGCTCACCTCTTAATGAGCACAGGATGCCTCGCTGGTGGACTTCAGTTCCCACCACAATGTGGACTCCTTTCCTGTGTTGCCTGAAGGGTTAGAGAGAGGACAGGTCTCAGAGCTCTGCAACTTCCAGATACAGGACAAGACTCAAAAGCAAATCCAAAGCTAGTATTTTTTTCTCTTTCAAACTTTTTCTCTCATAAAACACCTTAAGGAAGAGGAGAACAATTCCCCAAACAAAAGAAAACCTGTAGAATTTGTTAAAATCCATTTTGCATTTTTAAAAATTAATTAGATATTGCCACCCTCACCTATGCATTTTTGGCATTGAACTTTCAAAGTGAAATTAATTATATGGCTTTATTTGAAAAGCAATTTGTTTCTTGCAAGAAGTAACAAAACAAAACAAAAAAAACTGAAAGGATTGTTTTTATTGTAACACTGTTTTACTTTGTAGCACAGCCTAACTGCACATCTTTATTGCATTTTTAAAATTTTACTTGTATACATCAGAAAAGCAACAGATCTTTATTTAATTTTTTTTTTGCTTTATTGCTTTCATTTGACAAAGTATATCCTAATCATTCTTTATTGGAAAGCTCAGAAAGGAGAGAAAAATGACAAAGTATGCAAGAACTTTTCCCTTATAATATCACAACTCTTTGGCATTATCCAAACTTTGAGATAGTCCATTGTATCACATTGTCCACTCAACTGTGATGTCTTACTCTTTCCCCTAGCAATTTGTCATAAGCCTTTACAGTGTGATTTAAAACTCATTATAACATTTCAATGGCTATATAGTATTCTGTATTAAAGATACACCCTAAAAACAAAGCCAGTATTCTTTGAACTTAGGCTTTAGTATTCACACATTAACTTGTTCATTCATTCAACAAATCCTTACTGAACTTTCGTCATGTGCCAGCAGCGTACTAGGAAACACAGCCATGAATGAAGCCAGCCAAGTCCTTGCCCTCTTGGGACTTACATTCTAGTGAGGGAGGCAGATGATGAAGAGGCAGATATTGTCAGAGAGTTATCAGCCATACAAAGGGAGTAAAGCCGAATACTTACGTAGATACATAGAATGTGTCAAAGTGCAGCACTAAGAGAGTTCTACAAGTACAGTGCTCTTTATTGATCTTGCTGTCCACACAGTTTTCCTCAAGAAAATCAGAACATTATGCTTTACTTGGGGGTGATTGTTGTATCTACAGAGAAAATGATGGTGTGCTTTTGCTCAGGGATCTGGGAAGGGGCTGCTTTTGATTCCCCTCCTGTCAGGCTTGCTGTACACATCCCCAGCAGGTTCAACCCATCCATCATAATTGTCCCAAGCGGTCCTTAGATGTGTTAAATTCTCTCAGAATATTCGGAGGGTAGCAGAACAAATGAGATCAATGCAGCAGTAAAATGTACCTCTAGAAAAGGAAATTTCACATTTGACTGGCAACAGTCTCCTGTTTAAAATATCTTCTTGATTGAACTTCCACCAGAATGTGATTGATTCATTGTTTTTTTTCCATTTGAGTGCACCTAAGGGTGGGGATTTCACTCCTCAGGAAGTGGTTCAGAGTTCAGAAAGATTCATTTGAATAATGATACCTTTCAAAGCAATTGTAGAAATTATTCCTAGAAAACTGCCACTTACCTGAGTGGCCTTTTACTCAATTCTCTCCCTTTATTTGTCACTGTTCAGTGAGTTCTCTATGCCTTTTATTCTCTTTATAAAGGTGAAGGACTCTGACTCTCACTTTTAACTGACACTCAAGTCTTAGGCTGCTTCTAGGTCTCAAACCCTGAGAATGGTTTGTTGACTTACAGACCCCATAGTATCAGAAAATAGAAGTTTTGGGGGTTTTCTCCTCAATTTTGCACATTAGGTCTTGTGGGCAACTTGCCATTGATTTTGGCTTGATAATTGCTAGAAACAATTTCTGTCTGAAAAAAAAAAATGTAAAAGGAAAGAGTCCCCCTGGTCAATCTCACAGTACAGGAAGTGGTGCTCTTGGAGAGAACCGCCTTTGATCCTGTCAGCTCTGGGGGTTAATTCAAAGCCAGCACCGCTGGGTGGGGGGGTGGCGCGTTAACTCAGGAAGTCATAGGGTGTGAAAATTGAAAGTCCCCAAAGTGGTACCCTAATGGAAACGAAAGTGACTTCCTAAGGCTGTAGGGAGGCACATGGCAGACCAAAGTCCAGGTCTCCTGGCTTCAGACTACCACTCTTCCCTATACCGTGTTATGTCCATTGGTGCCTTCAGAGAGATTAGTCTAACAAACTGCTTTCCAGCCTAGCAAAGCAGAAGCAGCAGGTCAAGGCCGGGTTGGCTCCGATGTAGCAGGTGATAGAGGAAAGGCAGAGAAGAAGACCGGAACACAGTAAGGCACCATCTACAGCTTTAGACGGCTAGGACCGTGAGCATGGGTGACTTGAGGTAGGGGGACAACAAGGGAAAAGGTGCGGAGAGAGTGTACCATGAGAGGAGAAGAGGACTGGACAGAAGTGACGGGAGGACAATAAGGACAAGTCTCGGCCAGTAACTCCTTTCTTTCTTTTAGTTCTACCTGGATTTGGGGTATTTTGAAACAGGATTTTTTTTCTTATAGTAGCAAAACTAGTAGCTTAGCAGAAGATCCATTAGCTGGCTTTATGCTCTTAGACAAGCCAAGCCTCAGTTTCCTTGTCTATAGCAATCACCACACTCACTGGGGAGGAGGTACTGGAAAAGTATAGTACAGTGTAATATAGTGATCACAACAACTCTCCAGGGAAGTCTCACTTTTACAGGTGAGGCAAAAATGTAGGTTCTGAGTGGAAAGTGACTCGCCTAAGAGTACGCAGCAGATAGGGGCAGGGAGAGGATCTGAGATTAGTTGGAATTCAGCATTAAGTCTTCTTCCCTTGAACCCAGGAGAGTCTACCGGGCAAAAGGCAAGTGACCTTCAAGCTCCCTCATATATTAAAATTCAAGACTTGATCATGCTAAAGCCTGAAGCCTGATTAAGTCAGCTATTTTCTCTGAATATTGTGTGTCCCTTTTGAACAATTCTATCCAGCTGAGGTCCTGATAGTTATTCTGTACAACGTTCAACACATCGTGGACTTTCTCCAAAGTTTAAAAAATAGAGTCAGACAAATGGAGTCCCTGGTCTTTGGGGAATAATAAAAACTCCATCTCTGAATCACACTCCCTTCATTCTTTGAACCTAAGCTCTCACTTAAGAGTCATAAAGTGCAAGAAGAACTTACCTTTCATATAATGCAAATGGCCAGGCAAATTGCTAAATGGGTAAGTTTGGGTGTTTAAGAAGCTGAACACTGACACATAGATTCAAAATTATTTTAGTCTATTCTTCTAGGCAGTATACTATAATTTTCTAGAAAAATGATATTCATGTTGAATTATCCCAAATACTTGACTACTTACTACTAGGAGACCTTGCTCATATCCAACTTAGAGATCTACAAATCCTACATCTATGTGCTAGACACATATATGAAAATAAAAAGTTTCATAAGAAATTCAGCTTACAAATACATTACTTTTTTCTGGAATTTTTCTTAGCAGTAGCTATGTCTAAATTTTAGAATGCAATATGGGGCTTCTGTTTTTCACCCTGGATCTTACTAACCTATGAAATCATTTCATCTTCCTGTTTTGTTTTGGTTTTAGATTTCCTGAAATAGCTGTTCCAGAAACTCTCAAAGTTACCTAATTAGTGTTTACACTTTGCAAATGAAGAAGAGCGTTTCCCAGCTAGTTGACTCAGTCAGTTAGAGCAGGATGCTAATAATCAGGCCACAGCCACCAGTTTGGGCCGTGTGTTGGCCAGTGCCTGAGCGCAGGCTTCACCCAAGGGTGAGGTGGGGCTGTGGTCCCAAGAAGGACCAGGTGAGACTGAAAATGTCTCAGCAGATTTATGTCCCCACCGGAAGGAAAAAAAATTGCCACTGAGTTAGAAATATCGCATTGGAAGTGCAGCACATTGTAAATAAAAAAAGAGGGAGGAAAGAAGGAAGGGAAAAAGAAAGAGAGGGAAAACCAACAAATAATACTGGACAAATTCCTGAAGATAGACAATGAAGGAAGAATAACAGAAGAGACCGGAACCTGAAGTGTGGCGTGACCTTTAATCAGGGTTGTGATTCCTAGCAGGCTGTGAAGCAGCTTTGTCTTTACCTGCTCAATGGGTCTCACAATGCTGATGCACTGCTTTAATTTGGGAAGGCTTTCTCTTGAGAGGCATGTCTTTTCTTGCTCTAAGTCTAAAGTGCTCCCGTGTGTGGCATTCTCAGTGACAGATGTACTACAGTTATGCTTTAGCTGACTCCAAACCCATAGCTTCCCCGTGCCTGAGTGGTCTGTTTGATGTCCAGGAGAGTGTTTCCTTTGAGAGCAGGTCTTTGCTGGAATATCATCCACAAAGGTAAGAAGCGCAATCTCTTTGTTCTCCAGTAGCCCCTGCTCGATTCTGCAGCCCCAGCCTGCCCAGGACCGTCTGTCAGAGACCCTATCCCCAGCTAGTGGAGGGACACTAACTGGGGGGCAGGTGCATCCCCCAACATTGTTCCCTTTTCACCGAGGGTCCTACTTCCACATGATGCTCTCTGTAAGGATGAGGGATTTTTGAACTATATGAACATCTCCAAGGAGATGAGATTCTCTGGCAAATCTCCCATCCATAGCTTTGCCTCTTGAAGTTTCAGAGTCTTGATGACCGGATCAAACATGTGACTGGCAGGACCAGCCAACTCCACACATGTCCATCTGCGATTTATTTATTTTTTTGCACGTCTGTTTCTTGCTGGTGAAGCCCTGCCATTCTTCTCTGAATTCTGACCTTCCCTCCACGGGAGCCCATTCTTGGAGGGAGCCAGAAATGTAGCCCCTGGCCATTTCTTTTGGAACCTGTGTCACTCGTCTCCGCCCGCAATCTCAGTCCCTCCTGCCAGACTGGTGTCTGCTGGAGGGATGGCTTGTTGGACTCTCCCTCGCCCACCCAGGAAGAAGGAATGTATTTATCTCCACGTACCAAACAGTCCGCATTCTCTCTTGGAGTCCTGGTGAGACTGGAAAGGGTCAGAATCTTGGCGAGAAGACTTCTTCCATCATTCGTCTGCCTTACAACAGCTCTCAAATTAAAAGTTCATGAAAGCTAACTGCTGTTTAAAGTTGGCTTCTAAAGTCAAAAGAAAATGTCCACTTTGGACTTAATATTTGCTTTTTGACGTTTTCATTTGAGATGTCAGTCTAATCATTTCACTGCCCAGGATCTGAGAAAAGAAGGGTTTGGTTTTGTTTTTTAAATTGCTTGGGTTGTGGGCCGGGGATTTGACTGAGTGGTTCCTCAGCCTGCCTTGGCCTGAGTTTGATCCCTAGTGCCTAAAAAAATTAAAAATTAAAAAAATAAATTGCTTGGTTTGTTTATCGTGGCTTTACTGTAAATATATCTCTTGGCTTGCTTTCCTCTTTGATAGCTTCCTACCTCGTATTTGTTAATTACCCTCAGTTAACATTTACTCGGTAAAGAAAAGCATGGATAATCTAACAGCAATTCTCAACACAGCACGGTGGCACAATAGTAACTGATAAATTAACTTGGATTTTCTTTTCAGTATTGTGAAAACTCTTCAAATTGTAGAGAGCGATATAATCATACAAGTTGGTAAAGATGGGCTTGTACATCTGAAAATATGGACATAATGAAGACATTCAAATCCTTAAATGCCTAAACCGTAACAATCACCACAGTACTACCTGGCTTACTGAGAATTCAGAGCCTGGAATATTTATCCCCTCCCTCTTCCCCCCAAGCCACCAGGCAATTAGGAACACTGGACCATGGGGTGTGATGTCTATTTTTTTAGGGCAACAGGTTGTGATAATTGAAATGTAGTGGTTCTTCAGGGGACAGCAAAATTTCCTTTACTTGTTTCTTTCTTTTTTTTTTTTTAAAGTAAGGATGTCATGATATATTGCTATTGTCATTCAAATTTCTTATTTGATTTCTAAAATAGAATTTATTATTTTTAATATAGAAAACACAAACAAAAACATTGCCTGTCATCCCATTTTATTTTATTTTTTTGGTGCTAGGGATCGAACTCAGGACCCTGCACTTGCAAGGCAGGCGCAGTACCACTGAGCTAAATCCCCAGCCCACATAACTTGTTTTTATTTGGTATGGGAGAAAAATGAAAAGCAAATGCTTTCTTGGCTTTACGTGTTATAAAATGTCAGAATCTAGTCTGTAGACCAGATATGACCCTGAGAAGATAGTAGATTTAAAAGAATACTTGTCAAGAGCAATACAGAAAATGACCAGGGTGATACTACACAATGTAATGCTTCTTATAAAAATCACCTCTGGATATTAAGAGAAAGTGACAGAATTCTCATAAACACTAAAAAGCAACAATCTGCTAGGAAATTAGAAAAAGCTCTTATTAGGAATATTTGAAATTATCCTGAAGACTTTGAAGAAAAACTTCATCCTTTTCATGATGGGTAGATAAGTTATGAGTAAAGAATCAGCAGCATACTTCTCTAAGACCAATACACATGTCTGAAAAGTAAGATCACAGGGGATTACAGGGTCAGCTGGCCATATCAAAGTAAACTAAAAGCGTAATTTTTAATGATCTACTTCCTTGAGCAATTCCATTACACTTTTATAAAAATGTTATTAGCTTTGCATTATCTCTAGGTAATGAGTTTTAATGACACACACTAGTCAGACTTTCATATTATGATGTGAATGTGTTAATCAACAGGACCTGTATCTTCCCGCCGTTGAGTGGTGAATGATAATGTGACTGTCAGAGTGTCTCAACCATGCACTTAAAAGAGACCATAATATATTTCATCTCTGGCAACATTTTTTCCCCCCACAGGCCATGAAAACTGCATCTTCCCGAGCTCCCAAATCAGCATGGGATTATGACTTTTCTATTCATGATGGCATCATAGACAAGACAGCCCCAGACTTCTTAGCATTCAAGGAACATTTCAGCTTAACTTGGGGGAGCATTTTTTCTCTCTTAGAACACATTGAGAAGTTTCTCAGGGACTATGCAATACCAGAAGTCAAAATAAAAGGGAGGAGTTTGATGGCCTTCCTTCCAGAGTTTGAGCTGACAAATAAACTTACCCGAAACAACCTTCTCTCAGTGTTAGAGAACCCACTTCACGTCCAGATGCTGTTAAATCTTCCAGGACAGAGGTACAAGGGCCAAGGTGGTAAGTCAGAGGCCGCCAGCAAGATCCAAGCCACATGGAAATGCTTCAGAGCGAGAAAATTCTTCCTCACTTACCGCCAGCAGAAGTGGGCATCAGGCGTGATCTCTATCGCTTGGCTTTTACATTGCCACAAGACTCGACTGAGGAAGCTCCTGAAGGAATCGCGTCAGAGGCACCTGGAGAATTTCCGCATCCGAGCCAAGGTGCACACGGCTGCCAGCTGTCAAGACAGACCTCTTTTTCTAAACATTTCTTGCTTGAACGCCTGCAATAAGTTGTCTCTTTATCTTTCCCTCTCCACCTACCCTCCCCCTCAGCCTCCCTCGCCTTTTACTTCTCGGGGTATGATGCATAAACCCCACTTTTGTTTGTGCATTATATTTTAGCCCTAATCGGGAATCTGGCTTTTGTGCCTGCAAAATCTGTTGCATTTTTCTATCGTAGAAAAGTGTCTTCCTTTTGACTATGGTAGTTCTGTCAGAAAATCAATGCTTTAACTGCATTACCTTTTCTTCCTATATATACCTTCTGGCACTTTAATTTGCTAGAAAAAAAATCCTCTCTTGTCTACATTGCTGTCACCACTTTGTCAGAAAGTATTTAAGTTTGCAGACAGCCTTTTAATTAGTGCTCACAATTTCATTTATGTTTGCTTTCTCTTTTTTTCATTCATATTCTGTTAATTAAGTGAGCTGCCTCTAATCTTCCCCTGCCAGTAGCATCATGTAGCCACCTAATTAAATTAATTGGGGAAGATGTTTTAAGTATGTAATTAAATCAATTAATATAATTTATGCCTGGCTTAACTGTACAGTGGATAAACAGCTGAAGTTTGACTAGATGAATCCTCTATAGCTTCCTGTCACTGATCAATGCTCTTCTTGATTTTTAGCATCTGGCAGCCAACTGGAATCGCATCAGGACCTCCAGGAGGACTATTATCCATATCCCATCATTAGGTATAACACTTTTGCCTGCAAATCTATCAGCAACCTCTATTACCCACCACATTATGGCTCCTTGATTGAGTTCAAGGAAGGCCCCTTGTTTTATTCAAATTGGTCTCGGCAGGAAAATGTTCTCGACATGATGAGAGTAATAACACAGGGCCCTCGCTCGAAACGGCGTTTAATTTGGGGATTAAGCAAATAAAGTCATTATGTGGGGGCTGCTATTCAGTGGAGAGGTGATTTGCTGTAATTCGCTTTCATCTGTATGAAATGAACTAAAAAGTTGTATTTTTCCCCCTGAAATAACAGATAATGTTTTCGATCTTCTTTAATGATAGCAGAACACAAGCTTGCATGTGCTGTTGCTGTTACGCCAATACGCCAGGATATTGCTTGTACACTGTTTTTAATCAAATGTGCAGTCAAAATGATAAGCTGCATCCTCAGAAATTATTTAGTTCTAATTACGAGCAGATGGGAGGCTTTATTTGCACCTAGGGCGCCTGAGCAAAAGGAAATGCTGTGTGAACAAGAATAATTAAGAAGTTGAATAGTGTTTTTTGCGCTTAAATAATCTGCAGTTTCATGTTAATTAGCACTAATGCAATTATTTAATTACATTTATGAATTGGGGAACTTAAAAGCTGTTGTCTGAAACACAGTGGTAAAATAGGTATGCCAAAACGGCACTGGGAATTTCTGAAATTTGCATCAAAAGTTCTTTTCAAACGTGAGCTGCTATCAAAATGTTTGGGATTTGTTGGCTTATTTTGTTTTGTTTTGCATTTACCTAGTGTGTTGACTTTTCTAGGTAGGGCCAAATTTCCTGTGCTGAATTGGTAGGATTTTGACAAACATCAAAACCCACTGAATCTCCACATTATATATCAGGCCTGTAAGGCTTTGTGTGTGCGCGTGGAGCAATGCATTACGGAATCTACTGTAATAGAATGTTGGGTTGTAATTGGTTTGTACCCTTGCGTGAGCATCCCTTTTTGTATACTGATGTATACAAACATAACACATTTAAACAGTATTATGAAAAGAAAAACATCAGAATTATTATCTAAATAAAATTATAATTATTTTAAAATTAGTAAAATATGAACAGTAACAAAACCAGGTAAACTTTCCCAGATTCTAGAGTTTGTGCTCACATCTAAATACTTGTAGAAAAGTTAAAGAAAAGTCTTGAGTTGCACAGAGCTTTTTAGTTCTGCTTTTCTTACGGTACGGAAGAAGTCTATTTCTTCTCAGGATGTAAGTGAGTTAAGACAGTTCTGAATTTCATTCTAACTTAGGCTTTTGTCTTGGTGAGACTACTTTTGCACACGAAATTAGTTCACACACAGAAATTGCACTTGTAATTGATTGCAACCAGAGAGACTAATTGCAGATCTAATTAACTGACTTGGAGCCTTAGAATAAGGTGCACAAGCCTTTGCTTCTACAACTAATTGTGGACCTGACCTAATATCATGTTGAGAATTTTGTTTTGCTGTCTCAAGTTTATCCAAAACTGGAACCAGAAATGAGGCCCCTACTTGCAATATTGAGATGCACCAAGGTGTTAAGAGACACAATTTTCACAGATGTCTCCTCTCCTACACCCCCTACAACCTTGTCCCTTCAGAAAACTCCCCTGTAATCAATCCTACAGAGAAGCCTTATATAAGTCTCCGAGGAAGTAACAATCTGAAACCGAGTAATAAAAAATACTTTAAATGAAAGTAGCTTACAATTTCAAAAGGACCTACTGAACTGGAAGAATAATCTGACCAAAGAAATAAGAATTAGAAAATGTTATTTTAAATTTGGTATTAAAACCAGTTTTCTTCTGGATTTCACTTATTCATTTTACATATATAATACATATGAAGTTCTTCCCTCTTGCAATATTTTTTGGTTGTAAAAAATACTAATTTTAAAGGAAAACCACTAATTATGTATTTTTAAGAGATAACAACAGCTCAGATATTTTTCCCAATTAAGCTTTCAAAATAACAATTGAACATTTTCACAAGAGAATACCTGGATTTTTATCATATACAATTTATTCCTACATTTTGTGTTTTAGGTTTATAAAATGACTTGTGGATATTAAATTGAATTGAAATAACTTGTGCAGTCATCTAATATCTATTCTACAGATGAAATTCTTAAACTATACTTTAAAAAAATGATATGTATTCCTGAGGAATACAGAAGGAAAATTTCAGCTAGATAGAATTTGGCTTCTTGTCTCATGCACCACGAATTTATCTACATAATTTATAAAAACAGAAATGAACAAAAAAAAGTGAAGGAAAATTTTTTCTTTAAATACACTGCAAGAAAATCAATCTCTTCAATCTAACGATTTCCCTTCCAGGACTTGAGAAGAATTCACTAGTCAAAATTAGTTGGTAGCAATATCAGGCTCAGACAGAAACTTAAAGTAAGTTGTAGCCTTGCCCTCTTTTTCTCTTTCAATTGGAAATTTGCTGTAGAATCACCCTAGAAATAATTGCACCCTTCTGCTCACCAACTGGGGCTGCACTAATGAATCTGAACCTTTAAAATGAAAATGAGGTACTGATAACTGTGTAATATATTGCATTGTAAGCATTTTGTTATTTGCCGTGCAGTTTTGCAAACATTGAAATAACTGTATTTGCCAAACCATGATCACAGAAAGGAGGGCCTTTCAGTGATGCTCTTTAATAAAAACATTTATAATGTATTTTACATTATAGTTTGATAATATAAATATTAAGACAATTGCAGAGGAGTCTCTTTGAAAGGGGGAATTATGTAATTTGATAGACTACTATATATTTCAGGTATTACTCCTACATGAAACAAATATTGTAGCTATTTTTAACCCACAGAAGAAGTGGAATGCTTTAGACAAATTGTCCAAAGACTTTTATAAGATGATAAAACATTATCCTATCTAGAATAGATAGGCTGATCTCTTCATTGGATATTGCATATTTTTATCATTTTTATTAATGAAGTATAATTATAACAAAACAATCTACCATGGTTCATAGCAAGAATAGAATCCTGGAGTCTATTTTAAGCAAAATCTATCAGTCAAATAAGAAAGAACTGTAACGAAGAATCCTAATTCCTCTAGAAAAACCAGAGGTCTAAATAAAACCTACAAGCTAATTCTGCTTCTGGTTTCTCTGGTCGTGTTATTTCCTCCACTTTTTGTTTAACCCCTGTGCTGCTTCACTGCGGCACATCATTAGGCGCCACTTAAACTCGGCGGCATGTTTCAGTATATGGACATCAAGTGAGACGTGCCAGGTACTGGGCTCTGATACCATGAGCAGGTATCTGAGGCTGCTGCCAGCTGAGTAAACCCCAGGGATGAGTTTCTCCTCTCACTTCCGTTCTTCTATTAAAGTTCAAGGAGGAGACATATTGAAGCTGGATTTTTTTCTCTATATATATGTAAAATGTCTTACTTCACTGGCAATTAATTTAATGGCTAAAGTTAATGTACATAGGCTTTGCTTTTTCTCTTTCTGTGCATTATTTTAGCAAATCATTCCTGGGGTTAGCAAAATGAGTGGTCTCCAAAAACACTCTGTTCCATTAAAAACTGTGGCTACTCTTATTATGAAGTTCATGCAAAACCTTTTTTAGCTGGTCCGCACTATAACTAAAAGGAAAGATGGGGAAACTTACTTGTGTGTGCACCTGACCACACACCAAACTGAGAAAGCCCCACATGCTCACCACACTGTTGCTTTATGACTGCACTCCTTTCCCTGGGAGGTAAGAATTGCAGCCACCTCTGTCTGGGACCAGGGGCAGGGGAGAAGGCCGCGAGCCAGACTGCACATCTGAAGTCACATTTTTACTGTGCCTGTAAGCACTGTCACTTCTCTACTTTCTCATTTTTTTAGTCGACAACTCACTCAAAGATTAGATCAGTTCTGTTTCTTCTACCTAGTCTGGAGAGACTGGAACTTTCCATTCAGTCATTGCAGTCTTCAACATGTTATGGCAGATATATGGAACCCACAGCTGATTTCCTTGGGATAGATCCACTGCCAAGGTCTTCCAGACAGCCTTTCTCAGGAATATCTGGGTCTTTTCTGACCAGAAACAAAGTACACATATACTTTCAAATTTATTCATAGCTAGCCCAAACTAAAATTAAAACATCTTTGTATTTATCCATGACAAGCAAATTAATACTGAATCCCTTCTTAGATCAGAGCTGGCCCAGGGGCCCTGCACTATAAAAATCTCCAATTGGTCTTAAACCATCTAATGTTGTACCATAATACACAGAAACAGTATTAAATAGGGTATCAAGTGCCACCAGCACATGGGCCTTTCATAAAATGGATTAATATTAGGTTGTGCTGTAAAAATAAACATTGCATATGCTAAATAAAACATATCTATAATCTTTATTTTCATAAAAATACTAAAACATTTGCTCAGTAGATTTTTGAGCATTCTTCTCAAGATGACTTTACACTTGTGATTATCAGAGATCCTAAAAAACATCGATTTAAGTGAATTGTATCTATCATTTTTTGCTGTATTAGATACCAAAAACTGAGATACTTTAAACATATTTATTAACTAAATAATAACTTCAAATAAGATATTTTTATTAAAAATGCCTATTTTCCAAAACAAAAAAAATTGTAGTGAGAAGAGTGGTGGTGACTGACAAATTTACAAATCTCTGAATATATCATGGTTGGATTCTGCTGTTTCTATACTTAATCTGTCATATATGTGGTTTTGGTTGAAATATATGAAGAAAATCCAGCTCTTCAGAGATAAGTATATGGAAAAGAGAAGAATATTTTATAACCTCTTCAGATAATTGTGTGTATCCTTTTTTGGGTTTCATACTTAACTGAGCATTGGTAATACTGTCATAGCAATGTGGAATCTGCAAGCATATGAATAAACTTTTTGTTCTGTGAGAGAATAGATTGAAAAAGGCAGACAATGTCTTAGGATCATTCTGAAAATGGTTTTGACCTTGCAGATGCCTGAAATGGTTTCAGTACCCAACCCAGCATCTGCGGACCACAATTTAAGAATCACTGGCTTTCGCTGCCTACAGTGCTCGAACAGCCACTGACAAAAAGTGGAATAAGAGAAAGTCCTTGCCTTTTGAAGCTTAATCTACTTGCCCATTTGGTTTGAGAATGTTTTCAAAATTCAGTAAATGTTTTTTCTAGATCCTCATAGCAAAATTCCTAATTCCCTTTGATAGCCCCCCCCACATCAATTTTACTTTAATCAAACTAGCACTGGATATAGAATATAGTGATCTGGGCAGAGCTCTCTGTAGCTTTCTCTTGGTATCCGACTTTCTTGCTATCTAGTATCTTGTGCTTTCACACTTGCACAAGTAATTAAAACCCAGACATAACCATGATGTGTACGTCATGTTATCTATAGTATCTGAAGATGTTATGTGCAGTCCTTTGTGAAGTATGTCATATGTCCCCTTATGTTTTTACCATTCAAAGAATACCCAAGTTCTTTGGATTGAATTGGAGCGATTACCTCTGGAATAATGTCACTCTTGCTCAGTCTGCACCCAGCACACTATCTGGAGTGGAAGAGAAAGAACGGCATTACTGTTACCACTATCATAATTCTGTGTGCCACCAGAAGGACATGATACATTGATCACCCACCATGTGTTTCAAAGTGAGAAAAAGGCTAAAAATTACTGTCCCAGACCAGTCACACTGGCAAGGGATAAACTATCATCTTGGGCCAGAGTAATCGGATGAATTTCAATAATTTGATAACCAGGAGCCGATTGTTAGCTAAACTCCTCTGACTTGACTACATTGTAAGGAATAGGTCTTGGAAACAAGGAAAACTCAGAGTCAGCCATGGGGTAATCCAAGTATTCGAGAACATGTGATCTGCGGAACAGAGGCCTGCCACAGAGGCACAAACCAGGGCTCAGGAGGCCCAGGAACCTGAGGAGGGGTTCTGTGGTTTCAGTGAAGGAAAAAATAGTGCCAACAAAGCTAGTCTTCTGCATGAAAAGAGGCAATTAGCATTACCTGATAGGTGTTGTATGGCAGTGGGGATTGGGAAGGATGGTGAAGGTGGAACAGAAGATAGAGAAATGACTGCCAATAACAACTGATGAAAATCCTTGGTTCTGTTAAAAGACCAAAAGTAACGGAATAACTTCAGAGAGGCAGCAGGCAGCTAACATGATACGGAAGTAGTAGTTATATGTTGCAACTGCTTACCTGAGAGAAGATGGAACACTCTATTAATCAGGTATATTTTGGATGTAATGAGGACAGCCATAAGGAAAAAGGCTATATTCCTCTCCAGAGTGAGGAGGAAGAAAGAGGGGCCCTTTCTTCCAGAGCTGTTTTTTTGTAGCTAATAAGGACCTGGAAAAATCTATAAATCCCATTTTCCATTCTTAGAGTTCACCAAACATTCTCTAGAGCAGAGAACCCAAAGGAAAGGAAGAGTGACAGAACACATGGGAAAAAGAGAACATAAAAGACAGACTCTCTCGGTGAGGCTCTCCAACATGTTTTGTTCACCCATTTGATAGTGGATTTCCCCAGTGCCTACTCTAAAGGAGCTTGTGGTCTGACCTCAGGAGCCGGAGTTGTGCAGGGAAAAGGAGAGGCACACAGCTTAACAAACGAGCAAGCTATGTGTGACGGCAAAATGGGACAAGAGTGGTGAAGGAGTACTGAAGAAACGAAGAAAAGAGTAGTGCAGGAGAATGAGAGTGAAGGGAGACTAAGAACCTGCTTAGAAAAGCACTGTCAGCCATGCCTGAGAGGGACGAGGTCCCATTAGTGTCATGGGCCAGTTCTGTGCTTGTAGTAATAATAGTTTCCCTACATGTAAATGAAGTTCCTTTTGAGAATTTCAGTCTGGCTCAACCGTAGTTAGGAAGAAAATAATAATAACAGCAGCAGCAATAATTACTAATGCCTCTCTTGTGCCAGGGATCTTGGCCCTCTCTCACACGTCAACCAGAGGTGAAAAGAGGAGCAGGACATCAAAGAGGGGTGGTGGTCAGTGGGAGCCAGGGAAGACAGTACCTCAAACTTGGTGGGCTTAAAGCAACACAGATTTATGACTCTATACTTCAAGAACTGAGGCATCTGAAAAATATTAAAACCAAGGTGTCAGCAGAGATGCATTCCCTTTGAGGCCCCTTCTTTCATCTTTAAAGCCAGAACCACTGCAACTCTCTGCGCCTTTCTTCTGTAGTCACATCTTCTTATCTTCCGACTTTTCTGTCTCCCTCTTTCAAGGACCTTTATCACTAATGATATCAGCTTTGGCTAGATAATCCTGAGAATCTCCTCGTTTTAAGTTATATGTAACTTCACTTCTGCTATCACATAATGGAGCATATTCACAAGTTCCAGGGATTCAAACATGGACATCTTGGAGGGCTAGTATTCTGTCTACTGTAGCAAATTGGAAATTAAAGTAAAGAAAGACTCAAAAGCTCTTTGTCCTTTCTGGAGTTCTCTAATTGCACTTAGAGAGTCTTCTGTTTCTTGTAACTAAATTGATCACAAGAGCTAAATAGGTAATAGCTGAGCTACATGAGTATGATCTTGGTCAAGAAACAAGGCACTTATCTTGATTTCCGCATGTAGAATAGGGCAGGGTGAGGTTGAGGGTCACTCAGGATTCCCTCAGTGTTCTTGGTCTGACCTCTGAAGTAACCAAGTCTTCACAGATTATATCCCAAAATGGGATGTCTTTGCCACTGGACATCTCTTCTGAACTCCTCAAAGCCACACAATGGTTTGTAGTATCCTGGTTAAGTCTCTATTGTTTTTAAATATGCTAGCAGCATTGTTGACACCTTTTCACCTATATGGCCAACACCTGTATCTTGGGGGTAAACATGAGAATAAAACTGATCCCAAACTTCTGTTCTAGTAGCGTTGCATATATTGTACTGCTTGTCATGGAATATCTACATTGCTTATCACAGAATTGGTTGTTGTGTGTGCTTTGGAAGTCCACATAACTCACAACATTATAATATCTTATATTTATGCAGCACTTTACAGTTTGCAGTTTTTTTTATATCTTATTTCATGTGCTCTTCCATGTTCTGAAATTGTTAACGTGCAGTTCTTCTAAATGGGTGCATTTGTAAATGGGCTAGAGTTGTCAGTCCCGCCATAATTCTGCAAAGACATTTTCATGCATCCTTGATCAGTGGTAACAGAGGTACTAAGTAATTTGTTGTAAAACTGACCTCAGGCACTTGAATGAAACACAGACTTATTCACTCACAGGCTGCATTGGAAGGTACAAAGTGATCAAACACCTTTCATATTTTAAATTGGACATCATCTTAATGAGACATCATATACTACCTTTTATCTTCACTTGCAAAAAGAAATGCATTCATGGAGTGCTGTCGGGCTCTTTTCTTAATCATACTTTGTTCTTTAGCCATTTTCCTTACCTTCTCATAGGATCTCTGAGTTATTCACCATACATCTTTATAAACATTTATCCGAATACAGGTAGACTTCAACACATATAAAATCCCAAGAGTTGCAATACTGCAATCACATGCAAAGATAGCACTGAAACTTTATCTGTCTCTATTAGCTTTTGTATGGACTGGCTACCTAAATTATCTGCAAAAATATTTTTTCTCAAATGATTCAAAACAGACAATGGATCCTTCTAGTTCTGTAATTCTTAGATTCATATGCATACAGCAGAGGCTTTCAGACGAATCCTAACTCATTTAATTTCAAGGCATCATCATAGTGTTTAAACACTAACATCAAAGCAAAGAGCCAATTATCAGAGTTCATCGGCCCGCAGCTCTGTTCCCTGAATTGCTATAGTTTTTCTTACGCTGAGGAGATCTGCATCACATCTTCAAGATGCAGTCTGTCAAACCGCTTCCACCAGAGCAGTTGAACTTGAAACATGTGTTTGGGCTCACTAACCACAAGGAGGCATTGAAGCATCTCCTCAAACTGTGAAAAGCGCTTTTATTTTTTAAAAAAGTTGCACCTTCAGTTGCTGAACTTCATATAAGCAATTATACTGCTTGTGAGTATGCGTGCCTTTTAAGTTCATGTTTAGATCTACTTTTTTTTTCTTTTAAGACATGATATAATAGCAGAAAATGTTGCTGTCATTTGTTCTGCGGAAAACTTTTAGATGGCAGTAATCCATATATGTTTTCCCTCTGCTGTTTCTAGTGGAAACGAAAGCAAACTACAGACTTAGTACTGACAGCAACCGTGTTAACCTTCTTTGCCCTTTCAAGGTTAAAAGTTCTTTCATCTGGGAGTAGAAACCTATTTCTTGAATATGACAATTCCTTAATTACATAATCCTCACAGTGAGGGGTTTATCTGAAATCTGTGTGTAATTCTGGGACACACCTCCAAAGGGTCACATCGGCCACACAAATTCAAAGGCCAAAACAATGTTTTCTTAACCTGGGTTCGATGTTCTTACGTTAAATGTCAAAAAATGTTCCCAGGTTTTTGTAATCCTGACTCTTAGGAATTTGTTAGTATTGAAAACCACAAGTCTCTTTGTTGCAGAATAGGAGACTTAGCACATTTTTCCAAATAATGCTTAATCCCCTGAGAAGCAAGGACCACATTCTTGAAGTTATATTGTTTTTGTAAAATGCTGCAGAGAAAAATTTTTTTTCCTGGAAATGTGGACTGTGACATTTTGAAATTCTCATGTGCCATTTGCTATATTGAATTGCTCTTTCTGGGCCTTGACACCTTGTTTGCCTTTTAGGATATTCCCAGCCTGTTCGAGAACATATTGCTGATTTCAGCACACAACAGAATATGCAGCTGGGGAGGCTGTGTGACATCTTAGGTACGGTAAATAGTTTAACACTAATGATTCTTGTTAGTGTTCATCAGCGAATGTTGATACAATGTTTCTTTTTTATTTATGTATTTATCTCTACAAAGAAAAGGCTTAGATTTCTAATCTATATTTCAGGGCAACTGAATGTTCTAAGTAACGGATAGTGAAGTCGACTTGACTAAAAATAACATTTTAATCAATTACTTGAACAGTTTACCAAATTCTCTTTGCTATAGGTTTGAATAAGGATTTCTCTCCCGTATAGCAAAATCTTCTTTATTTATGGAATCCTTGCAATGACTGAGGTCAAAATTTTACACTGGTGTCACTATTGTCCAGTATATGAGCAATGAAGGGAAGGTAGGTATAAGAAACGAAGTGCTGTCTTTTCGTGGTAAGACTACTGGTGAAACGAAGATGGATTTTTAAAAGATGCTGTTCTATAAATATTAAGCATCTAGTCAGTAGAAAATGTGAAGGGCTTCGTGGAGGAAATTCGTAGGAATACAGAACTTGAGTAAGGAAACATCTTCGTAAAAGTTTGGCTGTGGTACTAGTTTGGGCACTCCTCAGTCGGTCACCAGTATGGGTCCAGAAGAGGAGGCTGTATGAAGACGGTAGCTCCGGTTGATACTGTTCAAGGAGCAAGGTTCGAGTTAGACTTAAACAAATAGATTGTAAAGGCTAAGAAATAACATTGAGTCCAACTGTGAAAAACTGGTGAAATTCTCGGGTTACACAAAAATTAGATTTTTATTAGTTACCAAGTAAAAACTTCTTTGTTTTGTTAAAATATAATTGCTTTGGCACTTATTTAAGTAAAACAAGGGAGAATTTTAAATTATCAATGACCAGTTTAGCTGGCTCCCGGGAATGACACACTTTACATGATACATATATATTTCAAAACATTATTATTTTATAAATGCCATTTGGTAACAAAAATATATCAATACTAGAAATTTACAGAGTCCTAAAATAATATAGTATAATTGCTTTAATCTATTATCTAGGCAATGATACTGTTTTTTGGCATTACAGAAAAATAATTTAATGACTTGAGAATGATTTGTTAGTGCTGAGCTATTTCAACCTGACTGGATAAAAACCACTGAAGTGCAGCAGAGGGCAGACTTTGCTCTAATTTATTTGAGTTAATTTTTTTCTTCAGCTTTTTATATACCCTTCTATATATAGAATAAACCATCACCAAAGAATTTCTTTAGAAAAAGTTCTCATTACCGGAAAAACTTTGAAAGTATTAGGCTTTTATTTTAAATACTCTAATAATTCAGTCTGAGTCCATCTGTAGTGGCAACTTCAGCAGATACAGACATGGCTGAGACTGTACCTTTTCTTGGTACACTAGCCTCATGAGATTACAGTGCAATCAGATAACTTCTCCAACAGGAGTAAAGTTTAGAAGTAGTACATGAAAGAAAAAGTACGTTATAGGAGATAAAAAATATGAGGAAACTAGAAAAATTAATAATTGGTGGAAGAATAACTATCTTTTTATTCTAGTAATTGCTAGTAAAAGGTGTTATTTTCCTTCTTATTCAGGGGGAACAAAGATAATCTGATCAGACTGGTGAGAATCATCATTTGATATTGGCTATGAAGTCAGGATTGTTGCATAAAGACTCAAATGAATAGTATTTTTCAATTCCTAGGCAAATTAAGAGTAGCTGATTTTGACTATTGCTTAGCAACCAAAGCAATTTTATTTTTATATCAGCTCCCTTCCAAAATCACCCATCAATTAATTGTGAACATGTGTAGATTCATGATGAGAGCACACTAATACTGGAATACTGGAGATGTATTCCTTTTCCAGAACTGAATAGGCAAGAAAGGTGAAATTAGCATCTAGATTCCTTATCATTTGTTACCTAGAAATTTATTTCCAAGGAAAATTTATTTTTATTCTAAGAGTTATTTAGCCATATTTTCTTCTGTTTTTGTGTCCCTTTTTTATACTTTTCTTTTTTAAAAATTACTAGTTTGAAAAAAATTACTAATTTGGTTTTAAAACCTGCTAGTTTGATATTAGTTTTGTCTTCAAACCACAAGAACTGGAATAACTAATCTGATCATTCAGCATCTGATACAATTTATTTCATTACTGCCTCTTCATGTATTTTGACATTTAGATGACAATTTAATTTCAATTTTAAATGCATTATTTACACACGTGGAGTAGCTACTCTGAGCCCAGTGGGGCCTGTTCCTGTTACCTCCAGGTCTCCTCAGGCAGGGATTTCTCCTGCACGCCTTGGCTCTCTCCACTAAATCCGTAAGACTTTCTACTTCTCAAATCTCTCCACTCTCCAAAATCCCTCAGTCAACCCACAAGTATTTATGGAGCAACTCCTATGTGCTCTCTACTATACCTGGGCTTGGGGAAATAGAGCAAAGGGTATCAACTTTGAATCTGAGTATCTTACAGAGATTAGTAGGTTTGAAAAAACAGCATGGAACAACGGGGGACAGTGCTCCATTGTGTTAACTCTGATCACAAGGAGCACAGGAGTGGTACACAGGCTGGGAGTCGCTGCCGGCTCGGCTGGTCAGGGTGGAGAATATTCAGGTACCTGGGCTATTTGTTGAACAGGTATTGCACAGGTGCTTCACATGTGTTCTTTCATTGTAATACTCTCTAAACTCCATACCCCGGGTGATTTCCCATTTTTACAAATGAAGGAGACAGATTTTAACAAGTTAAATAGTATGTAATATGCCCAGGGCCCAAGGCAACGGAACTAGAATTAAGTCTGTGCTCCATGTACACTTCCAAACTGCAACAGAGGAGTCTTACAATCCCCTCTTAGCCCACTTTGCCCAAGGAAACTATGTTAGTCACTTTTCTGGTGCTGAGACCAAACACCTGACAAACACAACTTAAAGGAAAAAAAAAGGATCATTTGGGCTCGTGGTTTCAGAAGTGTCAGTCACCTGGCTCCGAGGCAGAAACATCATTGCAGAAGGGTGTGGTGGGAAAAAGGCCCACCTCACAGCAGCCAGGAAGCAGAGAGAGAGGAAGGGGCAGGCACAAGAATATCCCCTTCCAGCTTACTCTGCCGTGACCTACTCCTCCATCCAGGCCCACCTCCTAGCAGGACATTCAGATACAAAGTCATCACTGGACCAATCCGTGGAGGAGGTCAGGGCCCTCAGACTCCTATCCCCTTCCAAAAGCCCGCCTCTGCTTGAGCCTCTGAGAAGACATTCGAAACCATGCCAGAAACATGTTCAGCCTTCCTCCTGAAACTCCCGAAGTACCTGTTTGCGGGCTTCCTCGTACCGATTCTCTCCACTCTATTTTACATTCTGTGCCTGTGAAATGGTTGCTCCTCAAGGGTGGCATCTTGGTCACTCTACTTACTGGATTTCCTTCATGTTTAGCCTAGTGTTTTGCCTGTTTGTATTTATATCAGTTGGCTATTTTATGAGTGAATAATTCCATTGGCTGCTGATTGCACATCCATACTCTCTAAAATATTCGGCAGCATGGATTGAATCTTATCTCACTATTCCATTTGGATGGGATATTTAATTAGGATTTCTTTCTATATGCATGAGAAGAAGCATATCTTAAGAAAGGGAATAGTGAACTTAAGGCTGTGTTTCCTTTAGACCAAGAATCACTAGCTATGCTATTTAAGTAATATACTCCTCTTTGGGATGGAGCAGGAAAAACATTGGTTTCCTGAAATAATGATTGCTACCATCATAATCAGACCATTTATTTGGACAGGACATTCCTTGAATTGGCCCTGTCACGTCCAAGCAGAATAAGAAATTGCAATTTCATCAGCTTTCTAAAGTTAATAGCTTTGTTTTATAATTTGTTGAAGTTAATGGGATAAATTCCCATTGATGTTAATGGGAGTTGTGTGACTAAATCCCCGTGTATTATTTGAAAGTACAGTTTCATATCACCTCACAACCCTCTTTCTGAAGGAATCACTGCGCGTATTTTGTTGTTGGTTTATCTTGTCATCAGAGAAATGCGGAGGTGAAAAAAAGCTGGTTAGATTGCTAAGATGTGTGCAAAACCAAGCTACATTAACTTCAATGTGGCTTTTGGATATACTCTTTATTTTAAACTGCACAACATCCATTGGGTGCCAGAGTTCATAGTGCCATTTACCTTTATACCAGTAATTAACATTGTGCCTGTTGTGTTTTAGATGACAATGTAAACATCATCTACATCTGCTCCCATCATATGAATGACGAGTTAATGCTGTATTATAATAAAATCCTGAGTCTACATGCAGCTGTCAAATCGGGGAACCTTGAGGACAGAAGTGACCTGCAGCATAGGTTCAAAATTATCACCCCTGAAGCTGTAAACATCTTCACTGTGAGTCTGTCTTCTAATTACTACGGCTTCAGGGATGCAGTAAAATTAAATTGGAAATTTTATAACTTGCAACGCTCTGGTACACATCAGTGAAATATTATTGCAAGTTTAACAGCTTTACTGATTAGACTACTAGTTTGACTGTAGGAAATAAATACCCCAGTTTAACTTTCAGACTTAGTTTAGCTACCCCTGCCCAGTCTCTCTGTAAGTGAAGCCTAATTGCAGTTTTGAGATAGTACCATCAAGTAGGTGAATTTATAACATCTACCATCCCTTCTTCTTAATTTGGTGTGGAGGACACCAAGGCACAGAAAGGCTGATCACAAAGCTACTTAGGGACAGAATCTAGACCAGGACCCCTATTTTCTGACTTCCACATAGGTATTCCTTGTTTCTCTACAATTTTTTTTCTTCAGGGGAAGATGGCCTGACTTACCATGTCACATGGTTCAGAATAAGCAAGGTACCAATATTCCCTTTTAATGAATGAAATGAATTTTGAATGGACTCCCATCCCTAGTCAACAGCCTTTGGAAAATTCGTGGAACCACAATGGCAGTGTTCTAGGCAAAGGCTGAACAACAGATGGCTTGAAATGAATTGCTCCACATTTTAGTAGGAATTTAAACTTTCCTCATTAAACAAACATGTTAATACCTCGTGGACTATCCAATCTTGAGGAGACTTTTTTGTATAATTAAAGATTGAATTTGCTTATAAAGATAGCTCCCTCTGCTTCTTATCGAGGTACACCAGCCAGCTGTCTACATATTACCAGAGAAACTGGCTGCATGCTTACATAGGAAGTATCTGTGTGCTCAGTTAGCACCTGTTAACACTTAGATGCACCTCTAAATGCACGATTTGACAAACCAAAAAGGGAGAGGATGGAACCTGAGAAAGTTCTGCCAAAGCTTAGAAAGACCAATAAGCATTTCTGTCTTGCTGGTGTATCAGTGAGCTGTCTCTGCTATCAAGATGAAAAGTTATAGTGGACACCTCAATATCCTCCCTCCCAAAGCTCTCTTGCTCAGTTCTGTTTCATTGGCAGCCTTGTTTGTGGAAGAGGAAGGCACGGGAGGCGCGGTAAGAGAAAGGACCAGGGGACAAATCACTGCCACTCATGGTCTTAGGAAAGACTTTCACTTATTTTTATTTTTTAGTTTTTGGTACTTCCTAGCTGTACCCTGTCCTTAATGGTATAGTCGTTGCAGACATTAGGAAGCAAAGAAGGAAAAGATCTATCATTTAGTGTTTAGTTAAATTCCTGACTTTCTTGACCAGAGACTCAAGTTAACCAATGCCTGCTAGCTGCCAATATGGAGTTTTGTTTTTTTTTTCTAAAATGCCCATAAGAGGCATGGAGTAGAAAAGGGATTTGTGAGAGAGAGAGAGTAAATTTATCAAATTTTTAACATGTATTTCTCACTTGATCATCAGAACAATGAAAGACAAATGATCACTCTCTTTTATGTCTGTAGAAACTAAGATTCATCTTCTAGTCCAAGGTTCTCAGTAGGGCCAAAGTACAAACAAAATTCTGGCTACTCCAGAACACTGTAATGGACTGGAGTTGACTGCTTTGCTCCTGGATGGCCACGTGGCCTTGGGCAGGCCCCTTTTCCTCTCTGGTCTTCTGTGCTTCATCTATAAAATGAGGAGATGGATGAGATAATTCCAAAGTCCTCTCCAATCCTACACTCCTACTCCTTGAGATATTCACCCTTGCACTGTACTCATGGACTTTCAAGCAAGAGAGAGGCAGCTCTCTCCTGCACACAAGGTGCAGCCAGTGTGAAGGTTTGCTCCTTGGAGAGCAAAGACAAAGAGGCAAGGTTTTCCATACTTACTACTTCTCATAGCTTAAATTCAAATTATCTGAGTAATTAATCACTCATAAGCAATCAACTTTTTAAAATACAAAAATTAAACTCTCCCTTTCACAGTTTCTGCTCATATTTAGATATTGTTTTATTTCTTTTTAATGGGTTTGAGAGATTGTATCAGTGCTGATTTCCATTCAAATGGATGGCTTTGAGGGGATTTTTAAAAGCATGCCAAAAATCTGTTTGTACATCTCCCCAAGTTACTATACAATGCTTGAATTGGTAATGGTAAAACGTGCTCTTATCAAAGTCACCATGTCTATTTTGGGATAATTTGGAAATTCTGAAGACATTCTAAAGAACTACTGTTTGTCTCAGGTCAAAAAAATATATGGCAACAAATTAAATGTAGCCATAACACAAGGCAATGAAGAACATTTTAGGTTTTTGTCATCAGTGTTAACCTGCTGCCTGGATGTGATGATACTGATTTTCTCTACATGATCACACAAGACCTGTGTTCCGTAATGTGTCCTCTGCTGTCACTCACTCACGTTTAAATCCTCATTAAATACATTTAACACAATGCTATGGTACTATGTGCCTGAAGAATAAGGCATGCCCATAGATAACTGTAATATGGAGTTGGGGGAAATACTGCCCAAAAGAAATAAGCACCTAGATAGAGGAGACAGAAATCTATCCCGGCTGAAAATGTGGTCCAAACTGTAGCATGAGTTTCTCTTGCTGCGTCTGCTGTCCCCTCGCCACAGCTCATAAACCCACCAGCACCAGACCTTCACCGCTCACTCTACAAGACAGGGCCATTGCGGCACAAGGGCACATCAATCGGGCTAAGTGGATTGGGATGCTGTCTCTGCTGTTCACTAGCTGTGTGACTTTGGGAAAATCAGTTGACCCTCAATGTCCTTGTCTCTAAAACAGGGACTGCTGATGGAGACCGAGTTCCGTGGGCTGAGAGAACATGTGACTGACTAAGGCTTTGACCTTGTTAGATTACCTGGAGAGGATGGACTCTTCTAGATGCCCCGGAAAGCCCACCATGGACAGAGTAACTCAAATCAGCAGTTTCCCTGGACAGATTTTTTTTCTGTATTTCCTCATTAAAATAATTTGTAGGAGAAGGAAAGCAATGAAATAAACAAGGAGGAAAAGCAGTGACCAGCTAGATGGGAAATGGATCCCAAACACTGAGTTTCTTAGAACTGTGCTCTCAGAGTACCTTTTAAAAATGAATTTTAACTAGGGTAGAAAATGCATACTGCATAGATTTAAGGAGCTTAGAATAAAACTCCTACTCTGGAGGAAGGGCTTAATAGGTAAATCAAATCATATAAATCTTCTCAGAGAAGTTCTATTTTTTGCCACTTCTATTTTGGTAAAATATATATATAGCATAAAATTTGCTATCTTAACCATTTTTAAGCATACAGTTTAGTGACATTAAGTACATCCATATTGTTATGTAACTATCCATTTCCAGAACTTTCCATCACCACCAAACGGAACCCTGCATCAGTAATCAATAAGTATGGAAGAGCTCTTGTTTTACCAGGGGGAGTTGTGTAAGAGCTGAAAGGACCCCAGAGCCCTCTAGTACACCCCCTCACTTGAATAGCGGGATCTGAATGTCCTATATCACCCAGAAAATTACACATTCAAGCAGAACTGAGATCCAGGGAAGTCTTCCCAGTCCAGTTCTCTTTCTGTCACATTTACAAGTTATACTGCTCAGCAGTCTGCACACTGGTGCCTTGCATATTCCTGAAAATAGTCACGTAGCATTTCTCCACATTTTTATGCCAAGAAGAGTAGATAATTTTTTACTAATATTAGAAGTAGGTACTAGTCTATGAAACCTCTTGGATTCCCCTAAAAGTCTGGTACCTTTACGTTATATTATTTGCATGACATTGCAATGGCTTTATTTCTTAAAGAGGGCTTTCCTTGTAAAGATAATTACTACCATTGATTGACCACTGACACAATGTCAGGTAATATACTAGGTGATTTATATTTTTTATCTTATTTTAGCCTTTAAAGCAACCCCAGACATGGATATTTTGACTCTCACTTAACATATGAAGAAATGGGCTTGTGGAATCTCATTTGGCCCAGGTCATGTAGCTTACAAGTGACAGATATATTTCAAAGCCAGGTCTGCTGGACTCCAAAGCCCTAGCACTTTTCCATGTAATGCTTTCTTCTCTGGAGGAAGTAAGCAAAATCTTGGTTCTAGTATTGCATTCTTGGGTAATGTCTCTCCCATGCCCAACTTCACCTGGTAAAATCTTCCCCATACTTCAGAATTTACCTCACCTCTAACCTCTGTCATGATAATTCTACAAGCTAACATTCAATTAGGCCCTTATTATATCCCAGACAGTATTATAAGTGCTTTATGTGCATTATCCCATTTAACCCTCACAACATCCCTACGATACAGCTACTACATTCTTTTTATAGATGAGAAAATTGGGGCTTAAAGAGAATGAATAACTTGTCTTTTCAGCTCTAGCATATGGCCTCTGTCTCCCTCTTCCATACCTCTGAAGCACTCTTCAGCTCCCTATGGCCTTATCAGTCTTGCTTTAGTTACATGTTAACTGTTTGTATTGGTTTCCCCACTTCCTGAAAGCAGAACCCTGGTTGTATTATTTTGTTCTGTGCTGACCATCCAATCCAGCAGTCGTTTGCTTCATTAGACATGGGGAGAGTTAACTTACTTAACTGAAGGAGACAAGCACATGCATTGCTAAGATGGGTCTAACTAATCCAAAAAACATAAAAAGAGTTGTCACTGGAAAAGGAATTTGAGTTTTGCTGACATTTTCAAGTATTTTTCCTTTGTGAATCCTTCCCAGAACTGTTGGCTAGAACAATTGATAATCGCTGCAAAAGTGAAGCTGATTTTGTGGTAGAATCTGGAAAGAGAAGGTCAGGCCAAGTGCCTTTTTTCCTGATGAAGCACTTCAAGAGTTGCCCGATTATGAGTCCATACAGTGAAGAATACTATGAGGCTTTTTTCTTCATTTTTTGGTATTGATTTTCCAGACGCTTTAGTGTTAAACCATGCCAGAAGTGTTGCAGAGATGAATCACTATTATCCAAAGGCTGCCAGCCTCTTTTCCTTCTGACAGAAGGATAATTCCACATGGATCAAATAAATACAGATGTGTAGTAATTAGTTCTATTCCCAGTGAGCCTATTTCCAACACACTAAAGATGTGAGCGATTATGGAACCTCACCCCAACAGCTTTTATCAATTTAAACTGCTAAACAACAGGATAGGTCATAACCCAGTCTGCTATTAATAATGTATTTATTATGTGCAACATTATAAATCAGGTGCATGGACTAGAAAAAGCACACCTTTTAACAAGTATAATGTGCTCTTCCCCCAGACCCATCAGATGTGCCTGGCCACTCACCTGCTGTACAGTCCCAAGGCAATCAAAAGAATAAAAAATCTCATCCAAGGCAGGGAGGCCTACATCGTGGGTGGACTCCTTCACAGAGATGATTTGGCTGTGGCTGATTTGTTAAATGTACCCATCCTGGGCTCGGAGCCTGAACTGGTGCAACTTTATAGTGCCAAGTCTGGAAGTAAACAGGTTTTCGACAGTGCCAGCGTGCCAACCCCTCCTGGAATATATGACATCTATAGTTATCAACAGGTATGTGGGGTGGGCATGCCAGGCTCTGTTCAAACATTTAAATCCTCTTGACCTTCAGGTGATCGGGAGCAGGCCTACCCAATGAAGAGCATGTGAATATTGGGCAGGGATTTAGCTCAGTGGTGCTGCCACCTGCCTTGCAAGAGCAAGGTCCTGAGTTCAGTTTCCAGTACCCAAAAAAAAAAAAAAAAAAAGGAGTATGTGAATATTGTGTTGATTCACATTAGGCCTTCATGCTTTGAGGTTCCCTATTTGGTCTTGCAAAAATTGCTGGAATTTCCAAAATATTTACTCATTTGGATTAAGACATAGAAGATCCTGTTGAATTGACTCTTCATTTGGACTAATCTGCCATCAATTTTTAATGTCTTAACAGAGATCAGTTAATCGTCACATCAGCCAGCTAGTGGGACCCTGAGAAACATGAGTAAATTTTGGCTAAAAGAAGCAAGTTTGGAAAGCTCCAGAGAGTTAGCCCCTCTGCCAGGTCAAAATGCAGAGGGCTACAGACACCCTTGGCTCTGTAAAACATAGTTTGGCTTCTCAGGAAGGAGGGAGGAAGGGAAGGGAGGATGGTCAAGAATCCAGAAAGGGGAAGTAAAATAGCTCCAGGAATAATACTGCTTCTGGTTTTGCCTTGGACCAAGTCTGTGGTTCTGCATTCTTCCAGCAGATAGTTAGGGCCTGAAATATTTGGAGAAATACTTAGTCACTAGAAATGTTTTCTCTTTGAGTTAGCTCTGGCAGGTGTTCTCTCATTTAACTGCCATCTGTTTCTATAATAAAGAAAATTAAAAGACAAATGGCTGTTAGCATTTCCTAACCTCTGTTTTAGTGCCTCTCTTGACCGTTACTCTGAGCCAGTCACAAATTATACCCCCTGCCCACTTCTCGAGAAATTAAAGAACCATACACACTGAGCATTTATGGGGCACAGTATTAGGAATCCCCTTCTCTCACTGCCCGCCTGTGGTACCCATTTAGCCCCCAAATCAAGCCTTTCAAGAAATCATACTTTGCAGAGACCAGTTTGAAGATGACTATGAGCTTATCAAATTGCCCTAACGTTTCAATCTTGCTGAAGTGTTCTTGACAAGACAGGGACTCATGAAGGAAGCACAGTCCAGGAAAGAGACAAGCAGTTTTAGTAGAGTGGGGCAGTGAGGTTCCCCCTGAGCGTGTGTCACACCACTGTCATTAATCTCCACTGGGATTTGAAGATGGCAAAGCTTGACTCTGCTTCCCTGTAGAAGTTTTCTCTGGTAGAATTAATATAAGTGAATATACTTTTAAGTGACAGAATTTCACACATGCATGTTACATTAAACAACCTTCAAGACTTTAAAATCTATGTGCTATATTTATATTGAGTCTTGGTTTCATCTGCACTGATAACAACTCAGGCAATCTTTGCTCTGAAATATTTTAGAACTCGATGTGTTAATTGCAGTTGAAGATGTAGACACATTTAATGAGTTAAACCTCCATCTAGTGCTAGTATTCAAAGGTAAAGCTAAAAACCTCATCTGAGACACATCAGATTTGAGGAATGTTATTTAACCACTGGTATGTGCAATCTGTGTGACAATAAGCCAAGTGGAACTGAGTTCTACTCTACTTATTTGAAAAATGTACATTTGAGGTCACCAAGAACTGAAGTATTCCACGGAGATCTTTCCTAACCCTAACCCTAAGTGCCTATCCTATCCAAACTGAGCAGCAGTATTTTGAATCTGAAGATGGTGATGAATCAGCAACACTGACTTTTTACCAATGTGTATCATAAACTTAAAGCTGGTAAAAGAAAGCCGCGATTATCTTAACTTAGGTTAATAAGGATTTCTGAGTATTAGCTGGATTTTTCCAATAGTCATCTTTCTGCTCTTTACCAGTATAAAATGAATCACAAATAAAAATATTACATATTTTGAACAGATACTCAAACAGAAAATGATGTTTGGGAATAGCATAAAGTCATCTGGTTTATGATTAACTTATTTTTCCAGCATGAGCCCAGTGAGCACTTCGTGTTTTGACCTATAAAGTAGCTGCTCAAGTCCCCTTTCTGACATATGTTCCCTGTGAAATATTGACGGCTTTGGTTAAATAATCAAAAATGGCAATGCTATTTTAAAGCACTGTTCAATTTTCACTTAAAGATAGCACATAATTCTTTCCAGTGACACACTCTTTACAATACTATCGATCGTTTCATTACTGTAGGGGATCCATCAACAGACACCTATTTATAGGATTCATAGAAGCAACAAATAATAGGATTTGGAAGAAGCAGATGATAATTCTGTTAGTAGTTACAACCTCCAGTATACAGTGTATCCAAATATACAATTAAAAGGTTGTGCCAGAACACCTTTCCTGAGGGTGGCGAAAGAAGTTTATCTGATGTTAGTTAGCAGGCCAAAGACCACTCTACTTCTGCAAAGTGTGATCACAATACATACATCAACCTATGCTTGTAGGATCTATCTTCCCAATGTATTAGACAGAGAAGGGGTACGGCTTGGGAAGACACATTAAAAAGCCTTCCTTGGCTGCATTCATGTGATGTGCAGACTTGTCTTTCAAACACCCAAATTATCTGTAGACACCACCTGATAATCAGGGAAGGAGCACAATTTTATTTTCATCCTAAATGAATGCTCCAAGTGGCATGAGGTTTCTGGGGACCCCAAGTGTGGCCATTCTGGTATCTCCTCCACACTGCCATGTCATGTGGCATCCCGGAAACACTGGCTGGGCATAACGATGTAAGGGAACATAGTTAAAGTTAGTTTAATTTTATAGCCCCAAATTTCTACAGAACTATAAATCTTGAATATTTTCACAGTCTTTGGCTTTTTAAAAAAAAATTGAAAATGTATTTGGTGGGCCAAGAGAAGTCATCAGAGGAGAAGAGAATAATGTTTTGTTGCTTTCTGGGGAATACAGACTAGAAAGTCTGATGAGAAGACAAGACCAAAAAAGCTATTTTGTGATCTAATGGCTTCGATCCAAGGCTTTACCTAGTCATCTCACTATATTCTCTTGCTACAGTCTCTCGCTGTATTTGTCTGATTTAAATGTACCCCAAATGGCTTACTGACTATAAGACAAGTTGCTTCTCTTGTTCTTCCTCTGGCTTCTTGCTCACTTCACCTTCTCACCCAGCTCTTTGCAGGCTGGGATAGGGAGCTCTGCGGAAAGGGTTTGGAGTCAGAGCAACCTGGGAGGGACCCTGCTCTGTCACTCAATGCTTTATGGTCACGGGCAAGTTTTGAAGTTAGTTGCATTTAATATGTACATCCAGGCAGGCTAACAACAGTGCCTGCCCCATAGGCTACTATATTAAATGAGGAAATTCCTGTAAAGAACTTCTATGAGTGGAAGGCCTGGGGCTGAGAATTCGGTAATACTAACTATAGCATTACGGCTATCATCATCATCATCATCATCATCATCATCATCATCATCATCATCATCATCACTGTCGTCATTTTGATGTTAAAGCTTAGAGTTCTATCCTAGTCCTTAAACTTCCATGCCTTGGCGCCCACTGTAAAGCATTCTTTAGGGAATGTTTCAAATAAGGTGTAAGACGGGTGTGTATATTCCAGGAAGGTTGCCTCCATGAGTGTTTTATGCCTTTTATGTGCCTTGCCGTGTAATACACTTGTTTATAGCAAGCATGTAGTAAACTGGCCAACTGACCAGTCACACAAAGGTATTTCATGCGCATTAATGAGGGGAGAATTAAATGCTTTATAGATTATAATATTTAAACTCTTTCTAGTCTTGAAACTATAAAAAAGCATTTGAGGAATCAGTAACTCACTGAGAAAGACAGAAACAATGCCAGGATTCAATTACAGATATTTAAGGATTCTTTTTTTTGTCTTCAAAGCTAGCAAAATGATACTTCTGGAATTTCTGATAAATAAGATTGCACTTTTAAACCTATCTTTGGCCTAATTAGTTACTGGTTTCCTCACGTCAAATATACATCACTTAAAACTTCTCTAATCTGCCTTCAGAAGTAGAAGAGAACCAAGCACAGAGGCTCTGTGAGGTGAAGAAGTACCACACCTGAGACACTAAGGTGGCAAGGGAGCGCACTCCAGTAAGCTGCTGTGTCTTTACCCCACAGATGTTAGAACGACTGAGCCAGGTTGTGACGGATCACCTGCAAATCCAGCGCTGGCTCTTTAAAATGGACTTGGAGTTTGGAGGAAATGGGACTGCATTTTGTGACATTTCTTCACACCTGCAGTGCTACAAGTGGGTGCTAAAGGAGAGCAACAGATACGGCTGTGAAGACTGGAGAAAGAAGTGGGCACATGTGAGTGTTCAATGGTGATTTAAACCAGTGTCTGCGCACGGTTAGGAGATGTGGCAAAAGGCTCAGTTAGAAGACCACTCAGCCCTGTTAGCAACAGCCCTGGCTTTCTTGGGCCTCAGACCTTATACATAAAATGAATGGGACTCATTAGCTTATGGTAAATGTCCTTTCTTGACCCTTACAAGTCTTCATTCACATCTTCAAATCAATTATGATCATCAGGAAGTGATTTTTTAAAAATCATTTTTAGATAGCATTATAAATCTCATCATGTGTCCTAAGCAGGTCTTGATCACGTGCTTCTAACAAGTGTTGTTGTTAAGCTGGTTGTATTTTATTACAAGATAGAAATTCTATTAGCAAACAGTTGTCACCTGGAAAAGCTAACGTATCCTAGCATTCTGTCAGCAGTTCCATGTTTTTTTAAAGATAATCCAAGGAAATTTATATAACCGCTGTTCCCCGTGAGATGCTAAGAAAATAGTACACACCCAGCAGAAAATTTCCCAGCAAAAGCTGAACAGTAGGTAAGAGATCTTAAGACGTAAGCCCATGCATGCTTGTGAGATGAACTGTACAACCTTGCATCTGTTCCAAATTTACTTAATAATTCATTTTTTATGCCTTAATATCTATGATATACTGGTTCCATTTTTGCATCAGGAGATGTAGGCTTCTTTCAATCCCACATCTCTGTTTTAGCTGACCTACTGGTTGAAGCATAGCTGATTAGAAAAATTGAGACACAAATTCCCTTAGCTAGTTCCTTCCCTACCGACACACGTAGGGGTGGGCTGTGCAGAGGGATTTGCATCTGCTTTGAGCATCCCACTACAGAAGTGTATGAATCAAGACACAAGTGATAGGCGGGGAGGGGCACACAAGAGGGAACCACGTTATTCTTGGGAAAGCGAAATGATGAATAAATCTAGAGAACAGTCAGGAGAGAGAAGTTCCCTTTGACAAATGTGACAGCTCTCCCCATGATCTATTCTGGGCTTTTCTCCTCCTCCGACAGTGAATGGACTAAATGCAGTACCCGTCATGGCCAGCTTCCTACATATTATTTAAAGGATACAAGAGTGAATTACTCTTCTAGAAAAAAAAAAATGAACAAACAAACAAGGCAAATGTATTTAATTTTGAGGCCCAGAGAGGTTTCTCTTATGTTCTATTTGAACTGGATTTTATAGCATACTGCATGGAATTTTCTTTTTAAAGCAAAACTGTTAAGATTAAACTATGAAAAAGTATGACTTCCGTACCTAAAAAACTGAAATATTAGTATGTAAAGTATTTGCTGGCTTCGGTATGTCAACCAATAATTTTTGAAACATTCTCCCACCACTAGACTATGGTAAATTTGAAATATTTGACTTTAAGTTTAAAAAATACTTACAAGACTGACATTCAGCTGAATTATATTTACTGTAGACGCCTCGGTGTATATTATTTAATTTCAATTATTTTAAGCTATCCCATCTAAATTGTCATCAAATATATTTGGCATGTTAATGTTATTAAATGTGAAACTCATAAATAATTAATCATCTATCTAAATCATTTTTAACAAGAAAAAATAATTATTGAGACATGTTTCTACAATCTGAGGCATACACTTAGCCATGATGTGGTGAGAAGTCAAAATTGAGAATAAAAATAAAGCTGTTCTGAGAAGCAGCATGTTTTTCTTTTTGTAAGAAACTACTGGCACTGCTTTTGCCTCCGAAGTGAAATCGTATTTAGTGCAGAGGTGAACTGCACTCTCCACTGAGTGCAGTCATTGGGAATTTAGGATTAATATTCTTCTTTGTTCCAGAAGATCATTGTAATGGTGCGCATGTAGACATCAAAGCATTACTTTATGAGCACAGACATGTTTTAATGTCCTATTACAGTTTGTAGACCTGTTTCTTTTGATAATGAAGATGCTGTGTCATCAAGCCTAGCCTGGCACATACAAAACATATGCTGGCAGGTTATTAAAAATTTCAGCTTCTTGATGAAACACTATCCTGCAGGCTAAGAGTCCAGAGAAAGACTCCATTTTGGGAGAATTATTAGAAATGAGAATATGACTGTAAGCACTAAATTATGTTAATACTTACAAATAGCATCATTTGCATAGCAGTTTATGACATGATACCATGATTTTTCTCATTGGTATGTTGTAGGCAACAGATTAAAAACAGTGCTGTTTACGGGAGTTGGAGCTGTTTTGAGATTCTCTTGTATCTTATGAGCTATTGTTTTAGAGGTAGACAGGGTTCTTTGTAGACTCAGGTATATGTATTATAGAATTCCTCTCTCTCTCTCTCTCTCTCTCTCCCTTCCTACCTCCCTTCCTCCCGCTCTCCTACTTTGAAGCCAGACTTATTCTGCTGGTTGCAGTTGGGAGTTGAAATATTCATAGTCAGAAATGCTGAAGAGCCATAGTTACATTCAGAAGATCAGTATAGACACGTAAGCGATTTTGGAAAAGCAGAATGTTGCATGATAGCCACAATGAAAGCACGCAGCTCTTGCTGGTGGCTTGGCACCAAGTCTACTCTTTTCCTCCTATCAGCTAACAAAACTTACTCCCTGACCACTGAAACAGGCCCGCCCCTGTGAGCTCAATCACTTAAGTGCTCAGCGCTTAAGGTTGGGTAAATCCATACACTTTCACCCACTCCAAATACCCCACTTTCCAGTTGGGGGCATCTGTTTTCATTTAAAGGCTTGAACACAGGAAGGCACACCTGCGGGGAGCAGCCTCCCTCAGCACAGTCTCCCTAGACAGGAACGTTATTGTACTAGCACTCCGCGTAGCTTCCTTTCCTTTTTTCTTTTAAAGGGTAAATCTCCCCTCTCTCAATTCCTAGGACATTGGCTTTGTGGCACTGAGCTGCCTGGTGGCGCCGCTCTGCAGAAGCTCTTTGTGGAATAGCTTCACAGCGGAAAGAGCTACGCCATTTACTTCCAGGTTTCTCTGTGTTGCACTTCGTGGGGCTTCGGTTACCCAGAAGAGTGTGGGACGTGGAGGTCTTGGTGTCACTATTTTGCCCCTTAAAGAAAGAAAGGAAAATTGAATGTGTTCTTAAATGCTACTATTAAATAGTGCCTTTTGCAAGAGCAGTTTTATCTTTACTTATACAATATTTTGCTTCACTTTGTTAGACATTTCTTATCAGTTTGTAGATCACCAAACGGGGGGCCTATTAGAGGCACCCAAACCTAGAAAAGGTGGAATAAATTACAGCTGTTGTTTTGTCTCCTTATAGAATTAAGACAAACAAAATGCACTGTAACAAAAGAGAATCACCCATCGTTCTGTGCCTCAGAACTTTCCATCTCCATTTTGAAGACCCCCCCCACTCAGAATAGCCTTGCGACTGGGTCATGTGAGCCACCGTAGGATGCATGAGCTGGATGCCCTGGGTGGAATTTAGTAGGTATTTATTAAGGGAGCCCAAGGATCTTGTAACCACATGCTCTTCAGAAAAGTTAAAAGATAATATAACAAAATCAAAGAAACATTTAACCAAATATGTGCACAATGGCTTTCCCCAGTCCTCATTTTTGCATATCAGTTTTTAAATGTGCACTACCTCTCATAACTACAACAACAGTATGTATCTAATTAAACATCCCATTTTAAGTATTTTCCACGTTTGCACATAGTCATCACAATCAATGGCTGTATAATATTCCCACACATTGAATAACTTTAATATATTAAACATTTACTCAGCTAGAAATATAGGTTGTTTCTATTGGAGGGTGGAGGGCGAAAAGATTTGTTTTAAATTTTGGTTTATGAGGAGAAGGACCCACAAGTAGAACGCTTCATGGCTCTTGTTGCATGTAACTGTATTTCTTTCTTTTTCTTTTTTTTTTTCTGGTACCAGGGATAGAACTCAGGACCTTGCATTCATAAGACAGGCAGAGGCACCACTGAGCTAAATCCCCAGCCCACGTGTACTGTATTTCTAAGAGCCAATTTCCAAAGCAACTAGAGAATATGCATACCAGCTATACCACAAACTTACTAGCATTAAATATTAAAAGCTTTTTATTTTAGATATAAAAATTTATCTAATGGTTGCTATTATTTGATTATTTGCAAGGGATATTCATTTCCTTATTTTTTGTATTTTATATAAAAACCTAACATTTTGGTGTTAAGACTAATCTAAAGTATCATTTTTCTTGCATTAAACTACATATAAACAATCATTTCTTTGATCTATACTTGTTTTCATATCCTAAACTCCTGACTTCGTATCTTTTTTTTTTTTTTTTTTTTTTTTTTGGGGAAGTAAGAGCCAATTCCCAAAGCAACTAGAGAATATGCATACCAGCTATACCACAAACTTACTAGCATTAAATATTATAAGCTTTTTATTTTAGATATAAAAATTTATCTAATGGTTGCTATTATTTGATTATTTGCAAGGGATATTCATTTCCTTATTTTTTGTATTTTATATAAAAACCTAACATTTTGGTGTTAAGACTAATCTAAAGTATCATTTTTCTTGCATTAAACTACATATAAACAATCATTTCTTTGATCTATACTTGTTTTCATATCCTAAACTCCTGACTTCGTATCTTTTTTTTTTTTTTTTTTTTTTATTTTTTTTTTTTTTGTACTGGGGAATTGAACTTGCAACCTTGCGTTTGCAAGGTAGGCAGTGGAGCCACTGAGCTACGCCCTAGGTTATCTTCCTGTATCTAGTTGTTGCCAGAATATTGGTCTGTGTTTAAAGTGTGTAATTAAGTAATTGGTTTTTCTTCCCCAGTATGGGGATTGAACCTGGGATCTTCACAGTGAGCTACATCCCCAGCCTTTTTTTTAATTTTCAGACAGGATCTTGCTAAATTGCTAAGTTGTCCAGGCTGGAGTCACACTTGTGATAACCCTGCCTCAGTCTCCCAGAGGGCCAGCATCCCCAGCTGGATGAGATTAAGTATTCTACAGAGCTATCGATATACTATTAAAATCTGGAGATTTTCTTGTATTTAAAAATAATAATTGTAGAAAGTCTACTGGGTGCCAGGCAGTGTATTGATCATATTACATGAATGGACTCATTCAGACTCAGGAAAACCCTGAAATTTCTATTCATTTACTTCCATACAAATTTGATAAGGAAAGTAACACCTGTCTAAAGGTGGCAATGCTGATATTATGGAAGTTAAGTGACCTGCCTAAGTTCATGTAACTAATCAAGCTTTAGGTCTACAGCCGACTCCTCCTAGCCCAGTGCTTTTGCTACAGTTAGGTGCATTTATTCAGAAAGGATCCTCTGATCCAAAAGTCCAAAAGAGTTATTCCCCTTCAGATCCTTGTCTTTGTGACCTGTATCATGTTCTACTATTGTGACAGGTCTTCTACTTTCCACAGAGACTTGTGGGAAACACAAATGCCCCTGAAAGACAGCTGCTGCTTTTACATTTCCTCCCTTTCCCACAAGGCAAGCAACCTGGAAGGTGAGATTCCATAGCCCAGGCACACCCAGGTCAGATTCTCAAGCTTACTACAGGGAAAGCCATAGGGAAGTTACTCCAGCTCTCCAAGTCTTCATTTCCTCCTCTGTAAATATGAATAACATTGGTATTTATCTTTTGGGAAAGTGATGAGAATTAAAGGAGATAATCCTGTGAATTGGTTAGCAATGTATTTAGAGCACAAGAGTTCAAGAAATGCAACCTTTTATTATTAATTACCATAAAATTATATTATAACAAAATATAAGCCACACTGATCAAGGCAATACTATTGACTCTTTGGTGACTTTGAAGGTCATTTAGGAGTTCACAGGCTTTAAGAGTATTGTTTGCGATGAACATCAATTATCGTGAGGTATGACTGTGGCTGGTAAAGAGTCCAAATTTTGATTCAATTATTCCTATCCTAAAATTTTCCCAGATAATTCCTTTAAAAGAATATCCTTGACAGCATCCTGGTTTCTTATCATTGAAAAACAGAAAACAGTGCCACATATTTGAACTTTCTACATGTTCAATAAAGAGGCTCGATAAAGTAGAGATTATTCTGACCAAAAGATTGAGACTGTTTGCTTCATTTTCTGGTTCCAGCTGGTATATTTTCTAATTAGCATAGCAGCACGTCACCACAATCACTGGAAAGTCTTAATCATTTACATATTTTTCCTTATCTCTGACAATGACTTAGAACGTTTTCTTGCAGTTCAATGGTTATTTTCATGAAGCTGCCAGGGTTTGAGTTTGAGGTGCTTCTCTGTGCCTGAGGAAGATGACAGGAGAAGGAAAATTGCCTCCCCGAGTTAAATGAAAGCCAGGGTACCCCTTCTGAGGACCTATAATAATCAGCTCTACAAGCTGTTGGTTTGTGTGTCCTATTGATTTAATATGCTTCTAATCAGTACATAAAGCTATGGGCCTGCAGTGTTAATTTTTCATATGCTTACAAAGTACCCTTTGATTTTCTGTCACACGTTAATTACAGCGTTTTGCCATTAAATAGGAAGCTTTGTGTAAACTAATTACTAGGTAATCATTGTCTACTGCAAGCGTGCTGTTTGTACCTTTTATTTTATTCTAAAAATGCACAGATCTCACAGTCTGGAAACACTCTACCTTCCAGCCATTAGCTCTCACTAATTCATAGCATCATTGTGGTGAGAGTGGAGGAGTTGTAATTGTTGTGGTATCAGAGCTGTTAATTACCGGAGTAAACAGTTGAAATGGTGCCAAGGTCTATTGTACAAGGCAGAGAAAAGGAGGTTTAAATGTTACTCCCACCATCTGGGGACTGGAGGAGAGGCAAATGCTTGAAAACAGCAGTGAGGCGCTATCGCCGCTCCAGCTCCAGGGCTGGCGGCCATATGGATCCAGAATATTTTGAATCAATTGAATTTAACTGCTAGTTTTTTGCACTAACAGCGTGGAAGGAAGGAATAAAGCAAAAGATGAGAGGAACGAGAATTGGTGAGTGTTTTCACATCCAGGAAGTCCCCGTTGGAGTTCTTTTGGAAATGTGTGCTCTGCTGAAAACCGCAGAGCAGGCATGAGTATTTGGAACAGATTCAGAATGAGCTTTACTCTCCTCTGACAGCGACTGCGCCATTTGCTTCCAGTCGTCTGTCCTCGGTGCCCCTGGGTGAGCCAGGGATGCCCTTGAGAAGGCTCGGACTTTCTGTAACAGTGCCAGGTCCAGCAAAAATCCTACATCCAGCAAAAAATCCCCACTTTGAATTTACCGATTCATTATCCTGGCATGGTCTGTAGAAAGAAAATAATAAATACATAATGCTGCTACATCTGCTTAAAGTACATGCATCTGTGTGTGTGTGTGTGTGTGTGTGTGTGTGTGTGTGTGTGTAAATCCAAAGACGGTCCAGCTCCTTGCTGTGGTTAAGAAACACAGCTGCTCGCCCATTCCTTTTGTATAAAATAAAAATATAAAATTTCCTGATAGTTTCTTATTTCATTCCATACACTCACTCTTCTCCTGCACTACTTGAATGAAAAAAAACAAGTCCAAAAGGCACATGTGTTTTCTTTTGTTTTAATTTTCAATTAAAGAGCTTTCATTGGCATATGCAGTTTTCTCAACCAGAAATATTTCTCTAACTGAAAAGGTAGAAACCTATTACGAGTGATAATAATTAGGGCTGCTTCCACTTATGAATGATTAAAAACTGCCTGGTTTCTACTTTAAAATATTGCACAATATTTAAAACAGTCATACATATTTACTTGATGTCACTTACATATTTCAATATAAATTTCTTGACAACCGTTTTCCAATTTTAAAAATATTTCTAAAACACCAGCCACTTGCTGCTGTAACTACTTTTTAATACCATTCCCCAACCATAAGCATATTCTTCTCTTTTTAAACCACTCCAGATTACTGTATTTATTTCTAATTGTTCCTTTAGCAGATGCTGAAGTACTTCTGCTGTAGTGTAAACAACTCCTTTAAAGAAAGAGATCACAGATACACCATGAACCAAAGACAGTGCTTGTCAGGATTTTATGGTGGCAGTTTTGCCCTGGGGGAAAATATTTTCCTGCCATTGTGTGTGTGCGCGCACAGGCGAAGTTCAATTAAGAATTTTAAGAAGTGCTTAATCTTTATCTATTGAAGCCCCAGCATGCAGCGGGACAGGGTGAGCCTAGAAAGAAAACCATGGCCTCCTAGGGTGAGGGGAAAAAAGAAACAGCAGTGTAAGTGCCAGAAAGTTGAAAGGGAATGAACCTTTCCAGTGTGTGTGGTTGGGGGCAAAGCAGTTGTGCTGAGCTTTGGTATGGAGGCACAACATATGTGCCTCGGTTGGACAAAATGCTTCTCAAGTCAAATCAACAGCAAGGCCTGCGTGTTGGTGCAAGGTGAAGGCCTAGATAATGAGGGGCAAACTCAAGAAGCAGCGAGTGGATAATGCTACGTAAGTATGGAATTATATACCGCATTTTCACCATTCTGTTTAATGAGAGCCGCCACCGCAGCGAATCACTTGCCACACAGCTGAAATGGGCCATTAGCTATCAAGAGAAAATTGTCTTTGCCGCTTTCAGCAGATGGAGCAAATATTTTACAAAGCAATTTTACATACCAAAAACATTTGTGTGCCTTGGTAATGTTGGCTGTTTTACATTATGTTACCTTCTACAGCAGCATAATTTTCCATCTCATCGAAGGCAAACTTGGCATTTTTGATTTTTAAATTCTCAATTAACAATTAAACATGGAGTATTAAAGCAGCCCTTAAACTTTAAGTAGGTGTGGAAAGTAGTTTATGACTTGCTGGAGCATTTTCATTTTTTCTTCATTCTCTCAGTGTATTTTTGCACTCTTAAGGAGGAACTATTTCTAATGATCTTAATGTAAAGAAATGAATGGAAACTTCACTACTGGTTGCAGAAGGAAACTAACCAGTGTAAAGAGTGATCAGAGCATGTGCTGGCTTAAAACATTCCTCACGAACCGTAGGGAGCCAGTTGTCCCAGCCATTTTTATCCCTTTGAAATGTTTAAACTTCAAGTAACAGAAAACAGACTAAAATGGCTTTAAAGATAAGAAGCCAGGCCTAGTGGTGCAGGCCTGTGGTGCCAGGACCCTAGGAGGCTGAAGCAGGGGGACTGTGAGTTCAAGCCCAGCCTGGCTAACTTAGCAACTTAACAAGACCCTGACTCAAAGAAAAAAAAAAAAAAACGGAGGGGGGAGTGTTCAGTGTTCAATGCCCAGTGCTTAAAAGAAGAAAAGAACGAAATTATTATCTCAGCTATCTGAAAGTTCAAAGATTGTTCTGACTTCAACTAAGTCTTAATCCAGTAGCTTAGTGATGCCACCCAGGAAGGACCCTGTGTCTGTGCAGAACCTTGACTCCATTCTAAGGCTGGCTGCCCTCAGGGTTGCAAGTTATCTGCCAGTAGCTCCTGGAGTTTGTCGAAGCAGTAGGAAGAGAGAGCATCTCACCGGGAAGCATTCTCAGAAGAGTGTAAAGCTCCTTTCAGAAGGTTCCAGCAATGCTTCCTAACATATCATTGACCGCTGTGGCCTAATCGGAACCAAATGTAGAGGCCAAGGCATGGCACTGGTAGTCCGGGACTCACTTTGGAGGTGAGGGTGGAATCCCGTTCAATGACTCTTGCGTGGTACGATATGGAAAGGGAAGTTCCTCAAAGGAAGTACCATTAACAGCCAACAACAGACGTGCACTCCTACTTTTTCATAAATTTAACTGCAGATTTCACATCACCCGGGGATGACTGAATCTCACCCTGACTGACCATTTGGTGCCCACTGAGGTGGGAGCAGACATAGATCCCACTGTCCCATGGTGCACTGGTAACACCTGGATTTGAATTCCAGTTTTGCTACTTCCTGGCTGTGTGACATGAAATAGGGATGAAAATATTTATGTTAGATAGTGGTTGTGAAATAATAAATGTAGGACCCCTGCCAGGTCAACTTTCAAAAAGTGAAAGCTATTTTTTAATCTAAAGATGACTGCAGTAGTAGAATGTATCCTGGCACAGCAAACCAGCCTTCTAAATCCACCTTTGAATTTGGAAGCCCTCCCTTCTCGCCATTTCTGTGCCACTGGCCGGTTCAGAGCTCTGGCACCTTCCATGGTGCCCTGCACTTTACTTCCTGAAAGAGTTGAGGTAGTGAAGAGCATTTACCCAGGGGTCAGAGCAGCCTGAGAGCTCCTGCAGTTTTGCAGTGTGTCTTAAAAGCCCCTTCCCTCTTCTGTTACATGAGGCACCTGTCCTAAATAGTCCATATGGCCACTTTCCAGGCCAATGGTGCTGCTGCATTTTTCAGGTCACTGTCTTGCCCTTTTGAGTTCATGCCACTCTCCATATCTTCGTTTAGGGTTATCAGAAGGGTCTATAAAACAGAACCACCTGGGCAGATCCTTTGGTTTTCCTCTGATACTTGATCTTACTTAAAAGACTGAGAAGCGATCCCTTGGTTTTCTTTTGAACACCATTAAAAGATGTGTGATGTAGGAGATTAGAGGTCAATGTGTTATTTTACTTAATAAATCACTGATAATTCAGCAAAAGGCTGCTAAAATAAGAGTTTTAGTGAGACCAATCTTGAGAGTATTCTAATTTGTATTCGTCCTTCCTTTCCCATCCTCTCCAATGCACACACACACACACACACACACACACACACAGATTTGGAATTTGTTTGGTTGGGAATGCTAACTCTGTAGTAGTTTTAGTATTAAACTGAGTACCCTAGTGACTTCCCCTGAGATATCCTGAATTCCTGTCTGCCAAATATCTCTTCCTGCCCACTGTAGTGATGCATGCCTATAACCCCAGCACTCTGGGAGCTGAGGTAGGTAGATCACAAGTGCAAGCTAAACCTGGGCAACTCAGCAATTTAAAAAGACCATCTCTCAATATTTTTATAAGTAAATTTGAAAGGGCTAGGAATGTAGTTCAGTGCAAAGGCTCTCAGTTCAATCCCCAGTACTGAACCAAAAAAAAAAAAATCCTTTTCTTCAAAAATTATACCTTCTTGATAGAAAAAGAGAGTGCTAAGAGACAAGGTCTATGCTTGATATACAACAGCTCTAGGATGCATGGGTCAGGGCAATGGAGACCTTCTGCAGATATCTCAGAACCCAGGGCCTTTACACTAAGCTACAGGGACTCATGTAGCTTTTTTAAATTTTGAGACAAGGTCTCACTAAATTGGCTGAGGTGGGCAGGAACTTCCAATCCTCTAGCCTCAGCCTCCCAAGTGCTGGAATAACAGATGTGCACCACCATACATAACTGATACATTTTAAAAACACATATGACCTGAAACCATATCAGACTGTACTAAAACCATTCAGATCACCCCAAAAGGGCTCAGCCTGGCCAGAGCCAGCTCAAACCAACCAAAATCAGTTCAGACTACCCAGAAGAAGCCCAGACCAGCTGAAACTGGCTCAAACTGTACTTAACTGGATCAGGCTGACTGAAACCAGATCACACCAGCAGCAAGCAGGGGAAACTGGTTAGAACCAGATCAGACTGCCTGGAACCTGCTCAGGTCAGGTAGAACTGGATCAGATCATCCCAAATCAGATCCAACTACCCAAACCAGATTAAGACTGACCAGAAAATGAAGGAATCAGCACAGACCAGCCAGAACTGCTTCAAATCAACCAGAACCAGATCAGAACAGCTAGAACTGGATACAACTGGCTCAGATGGACTGCAACCAGATAAAACTGCCTCAGAACAGCAAGAACTAGGTCAGACCAGCCATGACCAGTTTAGGCTGGCAAATTCTGCACCTTCTTTTCCGCATCACAAGACAGTCTTATTTGACAATCAGGAAACATCAGTCACAGATGACAATGATCCTGGCAGTGACTGTGCAGAACTCACATTGTGGGCTGTGACGACTCTTCAGGGCTTTCACTGTTTGTATGACCCATTTCCCCTTGACAGTTAGGGAAGGATGGGGCAGTTATAAAACCACTGCTGATGAGTATCCCCTATGCAGGGTAAGTGGTTACAGGGTAAGTTTGATACATGCTGTCAATTCATGTGCAAAAAAGGTTGTCAACAGGGACTCAACCCAAAGCTTTATACAGTTGTACACAGTTGTTCACAGGGCGACTGTCCCCACCTCCCCACGAGGTAGCAGCAACTCAACACTCACCTCTTCCACAGTGGATGAATGAACAAACACAACACGGTCCATCCATGCAATAGAATATTACTCAGCCATGAAAATGAAGGAAGAACTGACACATGTTGTATTGTGGAAACATGATGCTAAGTGATAGAACCCAGACACTAATGGTCTCATCTTGTATGACTTCATCGATGTGAAATGTCCATAACAGGCAATTCTAGAACAAAAAGCAGACTCGTGGCTGCCAGGGGCTGGAAGAGGGGAGAAAGATAGCTCATGGGGATGGGGTTTCCTTTGGGGTGGTGGAATATTCCAGAACTGGCAAAGGTGGTGTTTGTACTCCACAATGTACAGGTTGGATATCTCTTATTTGAAGTGCTTAGGACAAGCACTGTTTTGGATTTGGGGCTTTATTCAACTTTTGGAATTTTGCATATACCTGAGATTCTTGGGGATAAGACCCAGTCCAAACACATAATTCATTTATGTTTGTTATTCACATAGTGCGCATAGCCTGAGAAAGACCTTGCCATCTCCATTACTTCTCTTAGGGTCAGCACACTTAGGGTCACAGAATAGAAATGTCCCAGCCTGAAGACTCTTAGGAAGAAACTATTTAGCTCCACTCTTCATGTAATAGGGAACCAAGGAACAGAGTAGGAATGAACACTGTGCAGACACTGTGCTGGTCAGGCTTCAGTAGGCCTGAAACCCGGGTTCCTTGACAGTCAGGCAGGAGGGTGCCTTTTGGAGACAACAGGCACAATTCACAGCAATTTTTAGGGGACCAAATCACTTTGAAATATGAAAACTGAAATGGCTGGGAAACCAAAGAAAATTTTCAAAATGACTTTCTGACTCTGGGTAAACAGTAACCACATTTTTTTTGCCTGTTGGAGGCCTGGTTTTTAATCACTCCACAAGCAGTTTTCATTTCTGTAGTAAAATTGCTTGTGGTTCTATTTAATTTGTTTCTGCAGGAGCCAGCTTTGGTGAAGATCTCCGAGGAGCTGGCAGGCATTTTAGCACAGCACGCACAGCCAGTCAATGAGAAACGGTTCCCAACGTGGAGGAAATTCCTCCAAACATTTCTCAGTCAAGGTAAATAAGACTGTAAAGTTTCTATCGAGGATCCGTCTGCACAACCTTGGGTTCTGGTTTTGGCTCAACCCAAGGCTGATTTAAATATTTTTCCATCACCTGTGTTGGTTTTTCTAGAAAAGTGCTCCTACAGCTGCCTTTTTTCTTTTCTAAGCTTTGCTTAAATATTTGTCTTGCACTGAGCCTCTGAGTAAATAGGAACCAAGTGTTCCAAGCGTGGCATGCATATCTCAAGATTCCAGGTGGGTTTTGCCACAGACTCCTCCTGAGAGGTGGATCTGGACTTCATCCATGACCTTGAGTAAGGTTCTTAAATTCTCAGAGGCCCAATTTCCTCATCTATCACACACGGTTGTTGGGGGAAGTCAGTGCAATAGATATATGAAGGTTTCTACCACAGGGTCTGCCACATAAAAAAGCCTCTAATAAATGTTAGCTTTACTTTCCATGTTCCAGAAGAACAGAAATGGCCTCACTTCCAGCCAGGAAAGTTATCACTTCCAAGTAAGACTCTAGTCTACAGTCTAGGTACAAAGCCAGCTGCCATTCCTTTCCTCCTCCTCTTCTTTCCTCACCCTCACTTTGTGACAACTTTGGAAGGTCCAGGACTGAGAGAATGAACAGAACAAATGATGCTTATCCCCAGTGCATGTCAGGGCATACCCACATGAAGCCCTTCCCTGCCCAACAGAGTAAGGCACATATGGGTACCTGTATGAATCGTGAGCAAGGGTTAGCATAACAGATCAGAAAAGGTGTCTTTCCACTCTACTCACTGCCATCAAGTGATGATAATAACAGTACATCAGCATTAATACATGATAAGGTAATACTATTATGTCAAATGATAGCACCAGAAACAGCATGATAATGATAATAGTATAGTGATGAAAACATACCGAGGACCCACCAAGCTTATTATGTGCCAGGCATTGTCTTAAGTATACATATACTGACTTATTTGATCCTTCTAACAATTCTATGAGGTTAGTAACAGGATATCTTAGTCACTTTTCTCATCGCTGAGACACAATACCCAACGCTTGCAACCTAACAGAGGGGAGGTTCATTTTGACTCAGTTTCAAAAGTCTTGGTCCCTGCACAGTCGGCTGGTTTCAAGGGATAAACAGCATGGTGGAGGAGCCTGGCAGAGGAGAGCAGCTCACAACATGGCAGCCAGGGAGCAGAGAGAGAAGGGGAGAGCCAAGGAGGGAGCTATACTCCTCCAGGGTTGCCCCCAGTGACCCACCTCTCACCAGGCCCCAACCTCTAACAGCAAGTCCAGTATGAACTCATCGGTCACATGAGGCTTCTGGGGGACACCCCAGATCTAAACTGTAATGTGGTATCACCCTTGTTTGACAGAGAAGGAACTGGAGGTGCAAAAGATTAACTCACCCCAAATCACTCTGCTCCTGTGTAGACGAGCCTATAAAAAGCTACCTCTGTGTTGCCAGAGTCAGTGGGCATATTCACCAGGGAAAATATCTTATCCCAGTCTATAAAAGAGGACTAGAGAGGACAGGCTTGTTGGCTTTGGAATGTACTGGTTGACCAGGGCATGACATATGCCTTGTAAATGAATTACTTAAACAAGGGACTGGATGCCAGACACTTAACAAGAACAATGAAAAAGACAATGGGGGGGTGAGGACTTGTGCTACATTACCCCAATATCTTCTCATCTCTAAAAGTATGTGACTCTACAAATTTCTGTATGTATCCACAGATAGAAAAGCAAAAGTAAGAAATTCAACCTCATGCATAAATGGAAAGAAGTAAGATACCTTCCAAAAAAAAAAGAAAAAAAAAAGGTCAGGAAGAAGGGACTTGTGATACTGGGGATTAAACCCAAGGGCTTTGAACTGAGCTCTATTCCCAGCTCTCCTTTTAATTTTTCATTTTAAGACTGGGTCTCGCTAAGTTGCTAAGTTGCCCAGGCTGGGCTCAAACTTGCAATCCTCCTGTCTCAGCCTCCAAAGAGTGCCATCATACCCAGTAAGAACAAGGGGCTTTTTCTCAAATTAGAAGGGAAAGCCATGAAGATCTTTAGGTCCATCCAAGATAAGGTGTTAGGAAGTTTCCAGATCTTCTAAGGTCAGCTTGGGAAGCCTTCCTCTAAATTACCTCTCATGCAAGTTCCCAGACACTGTGTCACCTGAGCTATATAACTACAAGCTGAGGCTGCTTTTATCTTTATCTTTTTCCATCAGCTATGTAGTAAAAACTGTGTTTATTGATGAAAAACAGAACAGGCTTTGTTAGCACAATTTTAAAGGCAAAGAAACTGGGGTTCAGATAAATAAGAAATGACTTGGGTGACAGCGCACAACAGATAGGTGATGAATTACACAAAGTTAGATCCAACAATGTTTGTTTGTCTTAAAATCCAGAGCTTTTAAGTAGTACACTTCCTTGCCATAATGGGGCACCTCTCAAATATCCTGACTCTAAACTTACCAGCCCCACCAGCTTCCACTGTGGCCTGTTTATTTCATATCTGTTTTCTCAAGTGCCCTCACAGCCACAAAATATACTACAGATTTTATTTCTCTATCGCCATAGACTTTTTTTTTTTTTTTTTTGGTACCGGATATCAAACTTGGGTTCCTTACGCTTGCAAGGCAGGGGGCGGAACCGCTGAGCTAAATCCCTGGCTATTGCCATAGACATATCAAAGGCAATACATTTTTAAGGGGAATTAATTGCTTTGAAAGGAAAAAAATTAACAGCGAAAAATGTTGTGGTTATGATGCTGAGAAGACAGCACAAATAAGCTTTTCAGAAATAAAATACCTAAAGTAATCTGGTAAATAAAAAAGGATAACAGGTTACCGCTGAAGCATAATCTTCCAGAACAGGTGAAAAGGAAGGCCACTGAGTTAACTGAATCAGAAAGACTCACTAGGTTTTGTTTGTTTGCTCGTTTTTGTTTTTTTTTTAATTTGTGCATTTACCTCACTAAGCCCCAACAACTGGTATTCAGGCACAGAATACAGTATTAGCTGTCATTTGAAGAAAAGAACCTCTTGGACTAACCAGATAAAGTTAGAGATGGAATGGAATCCCTCCAAAAGTTTTCTGACTAAAACTTGACATTCATTAGGGCTATGTTTGACCAAGTTTATAGACATTTAAGAAAAGTGACTTTTTGGCCTGCCTTGCAAGCACAAAGACCCAAGTTCAATCCCCGATACCGCCCCCGCCACGAAAAAAGTGCCTTTTGTTTGAAGTAGCAGAGTACTGCCTTTGATAACAGCTATAATCTCAGAACTTAACCATATATGCTATTCTAAGCCTTTGGCTTGTCCCTATAGATAGAGGTCACCACCTGTCCCCAGAAAATTGGTGAAAAAGTGCCACCCTGTCTAGGAAGCACCTAGTTGCTTTTACTTTTAAATTATGTTCTTAACTCTTTACATATATTTTAAACTTTTTTTCTTCAAAAAGTATATATACAGTAACATTTACAAATTAGGCCTAAAAACAAAAATCAGGGCCCTGTAATTTTTGTGGCCACTCCTAAACTAGCCCCCAAATAAGCCAGCAAAATGTTATTTATGATTTCTGGTATGCAGAACAAAAATATGATAAATTATAAGGTTCTCATCAGAAAAGAGGTAGCACCCCCTGTTCCTCAAAAACAACAGCACCTCCTGGCTCTACACATTAAAAAATGCTTTGCAACTGGCTTTACAAAGGAATCCTTGAGCTGGCATAATAATAGTCAATGTTCTCCATGCCTGTGAAAGCCCCAAACCTGAGAAAAGCAACAAAGTTGAACAGATAGAGCTCGTTCATTGGTTTTCAAAATACAAACAGTGAACGATGCGCGGTTCATTCCCTAGAGAGATTCTACCATAACCCTTGGATTCATCATTCTCGAAATGAGAGCATGCAGACAACGGTATTTACAGTGTCTTCATCATTATGATCAGAATCAAAACCACCACTCACTGAGCCCTACTATGTGGCAAACTTTGGGCTAAAGTGCACAGCAACCTGGGGAGGTAGGTTTTATGATGCCCATTTTACAGATGAAGAAAAAGAGGTTCACAGACTGAAGGCCCTTGCTCAAAGCCTCCCAAGATCTGCCAGGTGCAGGATCTGTGCCCAAGTCCATCTGCCAAAAGCCTAGGCCATTCATTTCCTCCTCTAAGTGGGTGCAGTTCCTGTGAATGTGTCCCTCCGTTCACTCCATGCTTTTCCCACCAGGGGGCGTGATCCAAGCATTCCCACCTGCAGACAGTGTCACCAACCTGACAGTAGACATGCTGATTGAGCCCAATGGAGAGATCAAGGTGCTGTCAACAGGGGACCAGTTTCATGCCGAAGGTCCCTTCATTTCTTCTGGTACCACCGTGCCCCAGACCTCAGTGGATCCTCAAGTTCTCAGTTCTGTATGCCTCCGAATTGGAAAGGCCTGCCAAGTGAGAGATGTGGTTGGTTACTGTTCTATAGATCTAGTGACTTTTATTGATCCGAGGACCTTGGAACAGCAGGTAAGTTGAATGGATGCCAGAGAAAATATTAAAATATGCGATGATTCCCTATCCTGTATATCCATGCAGTGGATAATATGAGGGAACTTGTAGAACTCTGTGCTCTGGATGAGCTGACTCTGTAAGTTTACATCTAGCAGTCCATGCTAACACGTGTGAGACCAGGCTTTATGTCCAAAAATACAGAGCCTAGGTCATCTCATTCGGGGGCCACTGGAGTGTAAATGACTGAAACTCATCCCATATAGCTCTGCTGACTGGCGCTTCGTGCTAGGTTTGCCTCTTACCATGAAACCATTTTACACATCTCAGACGGAACCCATCTAAAACCTGTTCATAAACAAAATCTCTAGAAAGGAGTTAAGAGTCCTTGCTTCTGTTTCTCATCAGTAGCATATCCGCAAGGTAGGTTATCAATTGTTCCTTTTAAAAAGTGTATTGGGAAACATTTCAGAACTATAAAATGATCTAAATAATTAGGTGCCCCCATCCTGCTTAAGAAATAAAGTGGCACTGATACTATGAGCGGTACTGTGTACCTCTTACTGAAAGCCCAGCCCTTCCTCCTCACCGAGGACAGGTGAGAGAGTCCGTATGCTATTTGGCGGGGTGTGTGTATGTGTGTGTATGTGTGTGTGTGTGCGTGTGTGTGTGTGTGTGATTCCTTTCCATATCCTTCTACTTTTCCTGCAATGGACATGCCCATTGGCTCCATTTTTGCATGTTTTACGCATTTTAGAGATTGTAACATCCACATATTATTCTACAGTGTGCTTTTACTTATCAAGGTTACCTCTGTGGCACTCTTACAGCTCTATTCTGCATAAAAAATTTTAACTATTTTTGCTTTGCTTTCCCCACCGAAATTATAATGTTGGTGTTCACAACTATTTCATGGAACTCATTTGCTCTTTTCACACGGGTTCCAGACTTCTGTCTGAAGGATGAAATGGACTTCTAGCCTCCCTCTCTCCATATCCTCTGGCCACTGGGCAGTGTAAATATACCATAGTTGTTTTATATTCGTTGTTCTCAGTTTTATTGTTCTCCATTTTATCAGATGATAGTTTCAAAGCGAGACTTTACGTTTTGGGTAGTTTCCAGCTTAGTCAATAACCATTTTCCAGTTGCCTTCCCAGATCCTCTGTTGGCTTCATATTCTGTTCTCCCCACAGGCTGAAAGAGAAAAGGACAGGCTGAAGGGCATTCAGAAATCTACCTGGGGTGGAGGAGGACAGAAACACGGGCCCTGGAGAAAGAGCCCAGTAGCAGGAAAGCAGGGGGAGGAGAAGTAGGGGAGGCTGCCTTCACAAACAACTGTCACCAGGGAGAGGGATGAATTCCATGGGTCCTGGACTTGCGGTTCTTACTTATTTGGGTTTGTTATAGGAAGACTTGCACCCTGCCATGAGAGAGATCTTTACACAGCTCTGGTTTCCCCCTGGACTTATCACCTGTCTGGGATTCTAGGAAAAAGGACCCACCCTATCCTTGGCTGGTCCTATGTACCTGGTCAGTTTTGTCTCACCCTAACTCCTCCTCTTTATCTCTCTTGTCAACTCACATGGCCTCAGTCTCAGTCATCACACTACCTCTGCCACAGGGCCTTTACACATGCCACCCCTCTGGCTGGAAAGCTCGACTCGTCTTTTGACCTTACCCCTCTTCCTTACCAAATTTCACCTCAGGCCTCACTTGTTTAGGGAAGCCTTTCCTAATTTTCCTAACAAAGTCAAATTCCACTGTTTGAAGTTCTCGTATTATCATGTAGTTCTTTCCTATCTCTCATCTCAGTTGCAGGTTTAAACTTGTTTACATGATTATCTGGTTAGCACTGTCTCCTGTTATAATCTGTAAGCTCCCTAAAGGAGGTACTATGTCTCTTTTTGCTCCTCATCATATGCGTAGCACTTAACCTTTGCCCTGGCACAAAGTAAGTGCTCAGTAAATATTTGTTGAATTAATGAGTGAACAAGAGAGATGCCCTAGCCAGTGTAGGATGGTGTTGCTAAGGTGTTTGGAAAAAGAGCACAGACACTGGCTGAATGAATGAAATGGATGAATATTAATCCAAGAGTCTCTGACTTTATGCTACAAGTTCTCCTTGCTCCTTCCCATTAGTACCTGGAAATACGGCAGTCTGAGCTATGGTTGTTAGCAGAACACTGGAGGAAGTTCCCGGTGACCATGCCAAGTGACCATGTCCCATTAGCCCATTTGCTCCCTGTACCAAAAAGGATGTTTGCAAATCACAGGCATAGTCTCTAGTCACTCCGTAAGTGGGGTCACCTCAGGAAGCACCTTGATTTATTTTCTAACTGGCATGACTTGTGATGCCAGTGAAGAGACTGGCACATTACCAACCCCCCATTTTTGCCTATTTAACAGATCTTTTAAAAAACGTTACCTGATTTTACTCAGTATTTCTTTTTTACTTACGATGCACAGCTTTTCATGTCTGTTGACCGAGTTACCTCTTCTCTTAATTGTCTCATGTCTTTTGCCACTTTGAAATTTGAATATAATGTGAACTTTGATCTTAAAAGCTCTTTGTATATGAAGAACTCATTGTCTGTTTTGGTGCCAGGGATCGAACTCGGACCCTTATGCTTGTGAGGCAAGCAGCGGGACCACTGAGCTAAATCCCTGCCTCAGAAGAACTCATATTTTAGAAGCTCCTTATATACAGTTTTAAGCTAGGAAATTTGTGGCAATTTGTTACAGTAGCAACAGGAAACTAAAGGACAAGGGATTGCTGTTTTGTTCTTTGTGCTTTCTGCATTTTCTTTTTTAATTTAAGCTTTAAATTTGGCTCATTTATTTATTTCTGGTGCTGGGATTGAACCTGGGGCTCACATATCTAAGCACGCACTCTGCCACTGAGCCGTACCCTTATCCCTGGCATTTGCATTTTCAGAAGTAAGCATGTATTATATTTCTAAACAGACAAAAATAGGAATATAATCAAAAATTTGTATTGAATATTACTGCTCATAAAGTATTTTCATATGTATGACCTTATTCACGTATAAAAGTCATGCAGTAGACAAGGGAGGCAGAAAACTAAGGCAACCTTTGCATTTAAATTCTTGCATGCTGGGCTGGGCGTGATGGCGCACGCCTGTAATCCCAGCACTTGGGAGGCTGAGGCAGGAGGATCACTGTGAGTTGAGACCAGCCTGGGCTGCATAGTGAGTTCCAGGTCAGTCTCAACTACATAGTGAAGCATAAATAAATAAATAAATTCATTCTTGCATGCTGGCCCTGGCTCGGATCCATAACTCACCAGGCTGGCACAGTAGAGGACAAGGGAACCTCTGGAGCCAAGCGAAAGTAGGTGCCCAAGAGTGGAGCATGGAGGACAGGCACACTGTGACTCAGCTTCAGACAGGACTGTGGGAAATTCCCTCTAGACCCAGGGAGGTGAGAGCAAGCTCTCAGGTAGCAGAGTAGAACAGTTTGGAAACGGAGGGTTTAAGTACTGGGAGGCTCGGGTAGAACTCAGGGTCATCTGGGAATAAAAGGAAAAGGAGCTGGTGAAACACAGTACAAAATGGCTTCCAACAGCGGCTGTGGGGCCCGGATTCCAGGACCCTACAAATGGGGACACCCTGGGCTCTGGAAGGCAGTCATGGCGCAGATCTGGTCTTCTCTGGTGAGGACGGGGGGCGGGGGGCTCTGCCTCAGGATCTGGTGAAGGGATCCAACCCTTAAATCAACAGCAGCGAAAGCCGTTTCCAAACCCTAAGGGCTCTGGACGGGCAATGTCTCTTGGAAGTACCTGCCAAAGGCCCCGGTCTGAGTAGGGACTGACACGCTCCTGATTTAACAAGGAGGGCTACACTGCCCCAGGTGCTGAGGGAATAAACAAGACGTGCTCGGTCGCGACATGTACCCTGTCAACTACTTCACAGTCCTCACCCAATGTCATTTATATCCATGAACACAGTTGTTCTCTGCTCCTACAAGGGCTCACAGGCATAAATATTCCCTCCATACATTTTTAAATACTCTAGCAAATATACTCAGCCTTGTATTTTTTACTTCTTTGAGATATTTAACACAATGATGGTCTATTAGGCCAGCAATCTGATTTTTATTTGTTGACTGATGGACTTTCGGAACTTCTAGATGATCCAGATCTATTGAGCTCATTTATTCACTCTTGGGAAATTGGCAATAAGACAAGTATTGATTGAGCACCTATTATGTACAAGCCATGATGCCAGTGTTAGAAAAGCTGCAAGACACTAGAGATGTGGAAGTATCTGCCCTTAGGAAGCTCTCAATCTAGCTGGGGAGACAAGTTTAAAAAAGGAATTACTAGAAAAGGCTTGCATGACAACTGCATAAAATGTTAAAAAGAGACATCAAAAAGGTAATGTCAGTTTAGCTACCAAATGGTGTGCCACATGAATTCAGACAAGAGAAATACCACCTCTGTGTGAGGCAATCAAAAAGGGTTTTTACAGAATAGGTGGGACGTGAGCTGAAAGATGAGGATTTGAAGGAGGATAGGAAAGAGGTGTATTCTAGGTAGGAAAGAGGTTGTAAAGGGTGGTTGTAAAAGAAATCCATATATTTGAGTAAAAAGTGATGAGCTGCATCTTACAGACATCATCTCTGACTTGTCTCACGTAAATATGAACTTATATGACAATTCTTTCTCTTCAAATAAAATTCTCTAGGGCTGGGGATTTAGCTCAGTGGTTCTGCCACCTGCCTTGAAAGTGCAAGGTACTAAGTTTGATCCCTGGTACCAAAAAAATAAATACATAAAATTCACTAAACAGGTTAGCAAAGATGCTTTCTGCTGGAATTTCCAGAGGAAAAACACCTTTGTTTTCAGATAATTATGAACATCTATTTTATGAAAACTGTTACTAATTCTAAAAGGAAGTGGGGATTCAATCTTTAAGAAAAAAATTTAGAGGAAAAAAACGGCTGTAGGTAGCTAGTATTCGCCCTAAACATGTAAGGAAGCCACAAAAGGAAATGAGAACTGTCAGCAAGTACAGATTATAATGAAGACAAAAATAGAGTCGCTGATGATATGTATCAAAGTATATTCTACATATTATGGTTTAGATCTAAAGCTTCATGTGTTTGGAAGGTAATCAGCTTATGGCGGCATCGTAGCTGACTTTCTCTTAGCAGGTGGGGTCTGGTCAGAAGAGGCAGGTAACTGGGGGCATGGTGGGAAGAGTTTATCTCCTTGCCTGGCTCCTCCCTTCCCTCACAGTTTCCTGTCAGCCATGCTGTGAGCAGCTCTCCTCCACCAGTCCCCTCTGCCATGCCCCCCTGCCTTGGAGCCAGTAGACTATGGCCTGAAACTGCTACAAACTGTGAGCCAAAATGAACCTTTCTCCTTTAATTTGTGAATGTTAGGTTTTTTGTTCCAGCAACAATGTGACTGTATATTCTGAAAGCTTTTTCTTTTTTTTTCTTTTTTTTTTTTTTTTTTTGTAAATGGGTTTGAATTTAAGACCCTGTGTTTAA
>NW_022900937.1:18589214-18621248 GCF_012274545.1 Fukomys damarensis
TTTTTTTTTTTTTTGGTACATGGGATTGAACTTAAGACCATGTGCTTACAAGGCAGGCAATGGCACCGCTGAGCTAAATCCCCAGCCCAACTTTTATTAAACTGTTTTAAAATACAGACTATCTCCCTAAAATAGAAAAAAAAATACTTTCATTGCTATAACAAAGGGTTCCAGTCCCAACCTTTCCACTGACCAACACGGTACTTTGGACAACTCACTGGGCTTCTCTAAGCTCTGCTCTCTTGTTAACAAGTGGTGAATTTCTGCCTTCTTTGCAGGATGTTCTGAGAGGCTGAGCAGATAGATAAAAGGTGCAGTTCTTATTAAATCAAATGGCATAACCACATGTGAAACTGTCACAGAGGCCCTCAGCAGGTTCTCAAACTGTGAGCAGAATCTGAATTGAATTAGCATCATTTTTAAAAGTCACTGAGCATTATCATCATCTCAAAGTGATATATAAGCATCAGAAATGAATATATTTATTTCAGGGAATGGAAAAACCAAGGTCTACAGAAATATCATAATTCCTTCTTGCTCATTTCTGTATACTCAGCACCTAACATCCTGCCTAGCATATAATAGATGCTCAATAAATATTTATTAAATGAATGAATGAATATTTCTCTCTGAATTCCCCTCTAGTACTCTCATCTACAATATCTCCCTAGCTCTGTTTTCAAGATATATAAGGAATTCACCAAGGGATCTTAATGAGATTTACTTTTTATCTTTAGGGAAGGTATTTTATTTATATATAAGAAGGTTAACAGTTATATCTAAATTAAATTTTAATAGGCCTTTACAGAAGTACCTAACATTCAGTGTTTTTAAATGCTATAATAGGCACAGTGTTAATCACAACTTAATACCTAGTATAGGGAAACTAGATCCCAAAGGATTTTGAAACATTATAGTAAAAGACTTGTCCCTTTAAAGGTCTGCATCTTGTGTCAGTGAAAGAAACCTGTAATATACAACAATAGTAACAATCATGGTAGCAATGATGACTTTTACAATCAACACAAGGCCAATGATGACAGATTTTACAGTGAAAATTATACTTTACCTAAATAGTGAAAGTGGCCAATTTTTCCATATACATATTTACCTTGCGATTGACCTTAAATGCTACATTAACCCCATTACACTGTAAACGTTAACATTCAGAAAGCAGGAACCCAAGCCTAAACCTCAGCCATTGGCTGGCACCTCAGAGGGTCCACAGATAACAGCCCTAATTCCTCTGTCTACATCCAGCAGTCCCCCTCCCAGGACTCCTTCAGATGCTCCCTCATCATGGAGATCCTGCTGCCTAGATACCTGTCAGGACTTTGAAATCTTTAACTAACTTTAATCACCACAAACATTGCCAGGACAGGGAAATCTGGGCACCCACACCTCACCCTGCACTTTCCAGGGGGTATTACATATCTGCAGGACTCAAGAGGGCAGCAGACAGGGAAAAAGGAAAAGACTTTCTGCTAATAAGAAAGAATAGAACATTCTGTACATGCAACCGTTTATAGCTTGCCCTGACCCCCACAGTATCACACACACAAAAAAAAAGCCCTGAAAGTCTCTTTCCTACGTCCAGCTGTCACCTGTGGTCAAGACTTTTGTGGAATAAAAATTTCCCTTTCAAAATTGTACTTTTCCAGCCCCCCAGCTTTGCTAAAGTATAAATGACAAATAAAAATGGTGTACATTTGAACTGGGGCTGTAGTTACTGGAGTGCTTGTCCAGAATACAAGAGGCCTTGCATTCATCCTCAGTGCTTAAAAACAAACCCAAAAGAAATATGTATTGGAGATATGCAATGTTATATTTTGATATACATTGTAAAATAATTAACACAATCAAGCTAACATATCCATCATCTCAGATGGTTGCCTTGTTTTATGTGTGGGATCTACTTTCTTTCTTTTTTTATTTTTTGGTATGGGGGCTCAATCTCAGGACCTTGTACTTGCAAGGCAGGTGAGGTGCCACTAAGCTAAATTCCTGGCAAGATCTACTTTCTTAGCAAACTTCATTTGTACAATTATTATCAATTCTAGTCATCAAGAATATTGGATCTCTACAACTTATATCTATTTCTCCCACCTTCTGATCCCAGGTGACCACCTTTCTATTTTCTGTTTCTGTAAGTTTTATTTTATTTTACTTATATATTTATTTTTTGGATGATAACATCCAGAGATGCCTGTTTTATTTCTCAATAGGTGGTTGAATTTTAGGCTCAGAGCATCAAATAGTCTAATTACCAGCTAATGTTATACCTCTGAACTATAAATCAACAATATATTTCAGTAATGAACAAGTGTCAACAGCATAGGCGACTGTGTGGTACTTGTCTTTCTGCATTTGGATTATTTCATTTAGCATAATGTTCTCCAGGTTCACAAGTCACAAGGAGCAGGATTTCCCTCTTCTTCAAGGATGAATGATATTCTGTGGTATGTGTGTGTGTGTATAATTGCTGGATCTTATAATAGCTACATCCTGAATTTTTTGAGGGAGCTCCATAGTCTTTTCCATGAATGGCTACACTGATATATACCCAATAAATAATGTACAAAGAGTCCACATCCTCACCAGCATTTACCTCATCCATCTCCAAAGCCGTAACAGCATGGCAGAGGGCATGGAAAAGAAAGCTGCCTAACCCATGGCAGCCAGGAAGTGGAGGGAAAAAGGAGGAGCCAGGGACAAGCATATCCTCTGAGGATACACTGCAGCGACCCACCTCCACCCAGGCTCACCTCCTAACAGTACATTCAGCCATAAACTCATCAATGGATTAATACACTGACGAGCACAGGGCCCCCAGGATCCAATCATCTTCTAAAGGCCTCACCTCTGAATGCACGTGCCTTTTGGGGGACATTTTAGATCTAAACTCTAACGGTTTGTTGCTACTGACTTGTATGAGCTCTGTGAAATTGTCCTTAACACTCATTTTCACTTATTTTATTCTCCTGTACCATAATGTCAGAGTGACAATGTACAGGGTAACTTGCTCTTGTCCTTATGTCTTATGACCAGCTGGAACTGTCCACCACCACCGCCCACTATGGCACTAATTGTTTTTTCTCAATGATCATACGCGCCAGACTTTTCAGGACAGATCAGCTGGGTGGCTCTATGTTCAGTGAACACATTCTCATCCCACCTCCTACACAGTTCCTTCATCCCTACAACTTGTGTTTCTTTTATTTTTTCAACTTCTCATCCTTCAAAATGTGTTTCAAAATCCAACTCCACACAGAAATCTATATTAATTAATCCCCCTTCACTGCCACTTCATCCTCTGGCCTTTCAGATGATCAGCATAATTGCTAATGATATTAACTATTTGTTGAAATGTTGTCATCGGCCAGGCACTATTGTGTATTTCACATACAATACCCCTAATCCTCACCCTCAGATCCCCAGCTTACAAATAAGGAAACTGAGGCTGCAGTGACATGTTCAAGGTCACACGACTATCTGGTGGCCAATCCAGGGTTCCCACCATGATGTGTAGATACCAAGTTTGTGATCTTCCACAGAAAACACTGTGCACCGCACTGGACTGATGGTGACTTCCTTTGAAAACGTTTCCCCTTCACCACCACCATTGCCAGAAAAAAAATGCATGTTCTCTTGTATTTCCTCAATCTGCTTGTTGATTTGAGTTGAACAGCTTAAAGCCAGAAAACACAACTTCTATTTTTTTTAATATATTCCATCCTTGTGCTCAGCACATAAGGTAATCATTAAATGTTAATGACTAAGTGAAATGGAGTAAAATCAGTGTTGTGGTCGCCATTTTTAAGCTGTAAGAGTTTAAATGTGCAGCCCATACAGAACACCACAGCTGGGAGCTCCATATTGCCATTAAGCCAGAAGGTGGATTCACGGGATGGGAACATTGAAAACAGACACTCCAACAATGGTTAAGTCAGTTTTCCAAACCACTTTCTACAAGTAGCTGCTGCTTTTCCCCCATAATAATTTTACAGTGATTAGCCTGGTAGGTGAGAAGTCCCAGGCAAACAACGAACGTCACAGAAGTTTAGAAGACCCACTGAAGTACTGGGTCAAGGACAGAGGTGATGTGGGCAACAGGTAGAATCCTTTTCGTCTAGCTGGTCAAGAGTGGAAAAGAGCCACCATCCAGATTTCCATTATGGGGTTTATCTTCCAGGATAAATGCCTCTGTTCTGATAATTAATAAAATGCAATCGCACATTCCAACACATATGGATATCAAAAATGTGTGTTTGGTGAGGAATAGCATCGTATGCGACCGGGTTCTGCCTCCTTTGCTTTCTTTGCTCACAGCAGAAAATGTCCTACTTTTTGCCAAAACCTTACTACGTAGCTTTTTAACTTAATTAAATATATAGGCAATTACTGACACCATCTGTCTTTGTAGAAAAAGAACAAGAAGTGACACAAAAGACTAGAATTCTGAAGGGAATCCTTTAACAAACAAAATCTTCTGGCTCCCCTATGGTAATACTTATTTTTAGGAGCCCTTCTGTTACTTTAAATTATATCTTTTAGAAATAATAAACTTGAGCTACACTTTAAGTGTGGTGGCATTGATATGATTTTTATAAGAAAATATCAGATAATCCGTTGCTTTTTCAGTACAACAAAAACTTCAACATGTCATTGAACATCTGTTACCAGCACAGTCTAACATAGCACTTAAAATCCCTGAAAATCTTTATAAAGTTACATGAATCTTTGGCATAAGTGGAGTTGTTTTAACAATATGTATATTCCTCCACATACTTCACCTTCTTAAACGTAAGATGCATTGTGTTCCCCTTGTTCCAAACTTCACTTCGCTTCATGAGGGAGCCAGTCTTATCCTATCTTGCCATACTCCTAGTCCGTCGTAGAGTACTAACCTTACGTACACCTGGTTTTTAATCTCTATAGGCCTCTCCACTGATGGGTGAATATGTAAATGATATTAAACTGACCATCTGAAGTTTGATTAGGCAGAATGAGGTGCCAATACTAAATACAAATCCAAATCAACCAACAAAATTCACTCTCCGCCCCCACCAGGAGAAGATAAGCAGAGAATAGAAGGAAGAACACGGAGTGCTCCCGGCCCCTGGAGTGACTGCCGGGGAGGGGAGCTGAGTCCTCCACAGTTCTTCCATGGGCTGGAGACAGCGCGTTTTGAATCCCTTGTGGCAAAAACACAAATAGAAATAGAAATAGAAATAGAAATAGAAATAGAAATGTGCAGGACAAGAGGTTATTATCTAAAGGGATCAAGATAAGGCCATTTTCTCAAAGAAATAATGCTATAAAAGTTCTCTTCACATTAAAGATACACAGTGTACCAAAGAATATGCTGTACCAGATTTTGGAGGGAAAAATCAATGTACATATTTTGGATTTCTTTTTAATTTAGTTACGATGAGGAAGTATGAGGAAAGTAATTTCACAGTTTCTTTTAACAAGTTGTCTCAAAGATGGTGTAAAATGCCTAGCACATACAAATAGAGCTGAGACTGAGAATTTACACTTATCGGCCATGAGTTAAGAGCCTTCTTGGTGCATTCTCCTGAGAGGAAGTTGTATATTAAGAAACAATGCACTGAAGATTAGAAGAGCAAGGGAGCCAGGAAGAAGGGAGAAAATACCTTCCTCAATGCTATTTCTTTCATTCATTAGAAGTGGAATCCAGGGACAGCTGGCAGGGGAGGGGCCCATCAGTTAAAGGCAGTCCCCTGGGTGTAAGCTCAGAAGCCAGAGCCCAGTGCACTGGCACAGCCCTGTGTGAGCCAAGTAGAAAACCAGGGCTGAACAAGGTGATTTTCAGTCAGTGGCTACTCAAATGGCATTTTCCCCAGGACCCCTGTGCTCTACATTTCTGGAAAGAACCAGGGGACTTTTATAGAGCACATGTAGGAACCTTGGCTTTCTGCCTATACCAAAGAGCAGTATTTGTTTGTCCTCTTATGGCTCTCATGCGATGGGCTCCCAAATTACTTTATAGACAAATAACAGGAAAGGTGAGACAGAGGAGCATTAAGTGGCCTGCCCAAATTCCCATGATAAATCAGCTCCAGAACTGTTAGTACTTGGTGCGGATTCCCAACGTGGCTGCCAGAACCATGGTGTGCTCTTGTGGTAACCAGGAGCACCTTCCCCAGCATCTGGCGTGGCAGGAAAACCAGGACCTTGGGCTTAGCAAACCTGGATTTTTATCCGAGTCCTGCCACTTAGCTGGTAGCTACAGAACATTTCTTCAATTGTTTGAGCCTTCATTTTCACTTCTATTAGGTGAGGATATCAATGCCCACCTCACAAGGCCGTTGTGAGGATGATGCGAGGAAATCCTGATCACAGCACCTTGCACTTAACAGAACCCAAGTACACAGTACATGCTCCATTCTTCTCACCTTTCCTTTTCCAAGTCTGTCTCCCACACTCTGCCAGAGAAGCAGCTTTCAGAATGTCACTGTTGTCAAAAAGATGACATACTGGCTTGACAGGGTGTGGAATCAAACACTAGAGTCTACAGGCAATACGCGCAGCACTGTGTAATCTTAATTCACCCCCAGCTAACTGAATCTGAAAGGCTCTGTGATGATAAACATACAGCACCTGGGACTCTGTCCTCTACAGTCACCAAATCAGTGAGGATTGATATTATTGGATTAACTCGGTGGGGCTGAGGCAGGCTCCCTGTGGAAGGCAGGCAGTGTTGGGGAGGGTCCACACCACAGAACACAAGCTGAGAGGCTGGGGGCTGCTGGGATGCACAAAAAGAGGGCAGAGGGGAGGTGCAAGAGCTGAGTTTTCCTTTATCACGTGCCTACCAGCCCGGCCAGTCCTGCCTCTGGATTTCACCATGCCCAGCCCCGCTCCGTCCAGGAGCTGACACATAATGCAAGCCCACAGTGGGAAGGAAGTAGGTAGAGATGGACTGCCTGCTAGGAAAGTAACACTGTGTCCTTAAGCTCACCAAGTCTTTCTGAGATTATGACTATTACATTATGCTAATGTATTATCCCTTCCAACTCACGACTGCTTATTAAGCCCCATGTAATGACTCTTACATCGGGCACTAGTTTGCTTTACTGCACGTGGCAGGTATGTGTTAGCAATACACAGCAAGCTTTTCAAGGTTTTGAATGATGACACAGAATAAATTCAGAAGTCATTTTCAGAGGTGGCTTATCACAGACTTCTACAGTCAGTTATTATGTACACACTCAACTAGATTCAAGTATCAGGCCACAGAAATTATGTAGGTTTCCATCCTACGCGTGTGTGCGTGTCCACGTGCACTAGCTTTACTGAGATACTGTGCACTGTATAATTCACCTTTTGAAAGTGCACACTTGAGTAGTTTCGAGTATATTCACAGACTTGTGCAACCATCATAATTATCTACTTTTATAACATTTCTCTCACTCAAAAAGAAATTTGGTACCCCTTAGAAGTCACTCACCATACCTCCTTCCCCTCAGCCACTAGAAACCATTTTCTGTCTCAATGGATTTTTCTGTTTTGAACATTTCATATAAATGGGATAAAGTAATAGGTGGTCTTCTGCAATTTTTCTTTCATTTACCGTGTTTTCAAGGTTCAGTCATGCTGTAGCATGTATTAGTTGTGTCAGTCATTGCTTTTATGGCTGAATAATATTCCACTGTATGGCTGTACCACGTTTTGTGCATTTACTGATGGATATTTAGGGTGCTTCCACTTCTTGACTGTCATGAATGATATTGCAATGAACATTCAAATACAAGTTTTGGCGTGAACAGGCAAAGCCTTGTTCCCAGGATTTAAAGAGGCGGGACTAGAATAGCTCCAAGGCCACGGCCTTATAATACTTGCTTCTGACCTACGTATTCTGCAGCCAAGGTTGTTCTCGATAAAATATTCCAGTTTATTGGAGCTCTCAGGAAAGAGGAAAAGAAAACTCTGCTAGCAAGTCAGTGAACTTATGGGGCTAGTGCTGCATGCTCACCCTCTCCGTGAGAGGACTCCGCTTTGTGAAGAGTCCTCCACATCTCACAAGGACTGTGCACAGGAATCCTCCTGCTGGGAACTACAGAACAAGAGCCCTTCTGCCTTGAAAATCGACAAAGCCTGTTGGCGATCATCTGCAGTAGCACTAAAGGAGCACTTCTCAATAAAGCAGATCATTCACCAGCCCTGACATTTACAGCATGAAAGTTAGAGGAGAAGAACCACACACAGTGTGGGATTACTGTATTGAGTCGCCATGGAAGAAGCATACACTGTTTACTGGGAATCGAACTCGGGACCGTGAGCTGGCGAGGCAGGAGGCGGCACCCCTGAGCTAAATCCCCTGGCCCTATAGAAGCATGCACTATTACTAGTCCTAGAAACTTAATGAGGTTCTAAAAATTGGGTTTTCAGTTTAAGAGACTAGTGTTTAATTTCAAAATAAGAAAGTGGCCTTCCAAAAAATTCATAGCAGAAAAACAAGGAAATACTTAAAAGAACAAAAAGAAGAAAGTATTTAACTCCATACCCTAAGAGTATAAATAACATCAGATAGGACATCAGTCTTAAAAATGGCAGAGGAATGATCACAGATTTATAGAGGTAGGAAAAGAAACTGAGAAAGCAAGAGTGTAGTAAAAGATTTCTGGGAGTGCACTTTGGCAGAATATGCACTAAAAGATTTGCAGGGTTTTTGTTTTGTTTTCAACAACAGTAAAAAATACAAGTGTGGCTACTGCTGATGTGTGTTTAGATTACACAATTTTTCATTTTGGATACAGAAATTAATTTTTAATATAGTTTTGACACCTGTGAAAGAATTTCCAAAGTAACAGAGAAGCATCTGGTATCATATTAAAAAAAAAAATTTTTTTAAATGCTGGTAATTAGGTGTCCTAGAAAGAGCTAGAACAGGATCAAGCATTCAGTCTTTAATCTCAGTTATTCCCCTAATTATGGGACCTGTAGCAAAACAGCTCACCTCTCAGAGTCCTTGTCCATAAAATGAGGAGGGCAGGATGCTGAAGATCTTGCAAAGTCTTCCAGGAGAGGGTTGTTTAGGACCTCCCTGGGTATTTTCAATTTCAGATATTTCACACATACCACATCCACATCACCCTGTTGGAACATGATTTAGACATAACTACGTAAGAGTTGTATTGCACTTAACTGATACATTCCATTTTGTGGATATTTCAAAAATGTTTATTGTTATTTTGCAGTTTCTGTATTTGGAAGACAGTTACTTTTTTCTAATTGAAACTTTCTGAAGCCCTTTGAAATTTGTGACTTAGGCATGCTGTACTACCTGGTCCTGCGTGCTAAATGGCAGGACCCTGCTGTTTGTTGTTGTGGTTAATTGTTGTTGGTTGTTTGTTTGCTGCCTTTCACACTACAGATTTCAGAAAATCATTGTAAGGTAGTGTCCAGGGCAGCTGTTGGTACAGAGATTGGATGTTCTCGTTACTCAGAGATGGTCACATGGAGCTATGATTTAAGTCATGCCCAAGCAGATAGAGCACTAACAGAAACAGAGGGGAAGGTTTCCAAGATGGGTACCAGGAGTGTTTACTGTTGACCAAGCAACAGGCCCACACAATGGTGTAACTGGGGCATTAATAGTCTTATTTTCCCTCCACAAGGCTGGGCTATCCCAGAAGTTGCCACTAGGTGGCAACAGGACAAGAGGCTGGTGTCTCTTCTGCCTACTGATTTTTTTAATGTAATGCAAATAATTCTTACTATCATAGTCATATTAATATTCCACTCATTGAAAATTCTTACAGTGCAGCATACCCATTTCTTTAAAATTAAGTATCAAGTGTTTTTACCACAATGGAGAGCTCAATGTTGTCTGGCATTTCAGTGATCCAAGTGGGAAAAAGAGGTATCTTTTAGCAACTGCCTGGGAGAGCATGTTCTCTTTATGATAGCTGGGATTCTAGAGTCTTTCTCTGCTCCTCATCTTTGAGAAACAGAAGAGAATACCACAGTCAAAGGCCAAGAAGTGAGTTCTGCTTCCTTGACTGCTCCTGGCAGTCAGATAAGAAGGGAGATCAGGGCTTAAACACGGCCCTACAGAAACAGTCTCACACAGTTTGCTGTAATCACTGCATCCTCATAACAGCCCTTAAGGGAGAGGCCTCAGACTCTTGTCAGTAGACAAGAAAACAGGCCCAGAGATGGGAGGAAGTGTCGTAAGACCATGTAGGTGGAAATGTCAAGACCAGTATTCCCAGCCTTGTAACTCTGTTCCAGGGGTCTTTCCAATTCAAAGAGAACACTCGCCTCCCTCAAATCACAACTCTCTCTCGTCCCCACTTCTGTCATGCTTCTGGTACTTCTTTCCCTCTACCCAGTTACCCTCATCCTTGTCAACTTTATTTCATGTTGGCCTAACCACAGTGAGAAGCACGTGTCCCCAGGGAAGGGCTCAGTGCTATAGCTCTCACCTCTCCCCAACCAGGGAGAGAGTGGAACCCCAGACCCAAAAGTGACAGCAGAGAAAAGGCTACCTCCTTACCAGCAACAGATTCTGTTTCAGCACCACAGCCCAGCCCAGCACATGCTCCTGATCATACAGCTGAAAAGGAGAAAAGTTCCTGAGGTCTCAACCCACCCTCCAGATCACTCTCCAACAAAGGCATCTAAAATGTAGCACACTTGAAAATGAAGTTTAATTGTTTATTATTTTATTTTATTTTGGCACAGGGATTGACCCTCAGGCTTCTTGCACTGAACTACACACCAATCCCTTTTAATTTTTCTTTTTTTAAATTTTGAGACAGGGTCTTGATTAAGTCACTAAGTTGCCCAGACTGGGCCTGAATTTGCAATCCTTCTTCCTGAGTCTCCCCAAGTGCTGAGATTACAGATGTGTAACACCGTACTCAGACCCAAAACTGAAATATTGACTTCACCTCTAAACAATTCCTCTAGCTGTCTGTCCCACTCAGGAAATGATAACTCCATTCTTCCACTTTCTGCAGGGCAAAAGTCTTGGAGACTTGATGCCTCTCTTTTGCTCACACCCCACAGCTAAGCCATGGTTTAGCCTTTTTGGTTGAAATGCATCTACAGTACGAACGCATCTCCCACCCTTCACTTCACCATACTAGCTCAGACAGTAGCATCTCTCACCCAAAGTTTGGCAATATCTTCCCCTCTCTGTCCTCGTCCTCATGGTCTCTTCTCAAGGCAACCCTTCAAAAACCCTTTAAAAACAGAAATTAGGTTATACCATCCCGATTCTCAATACCTTCCCATGAATTCCCACCCTCCATGTTTTGTATGTAGGAAGTAATCCCTTGGCATCATACTTTGCCAAACAAGACGTACAGAGGGAGCCTTGGGCTGCCCGTGGCTGAATTATCCTACTAGAGGAGCTAGGCATACAATCTGGCTCCTATAACTTAGCCATTGCTCTAAGAACTCACGGGTCTGACTGATGGTTTGATCTTGCTCTAGCGGAAATTGAGAGGTGCGATGGATGCCACCTCTGTGGTAGGTGAATTCTCAACACTGCACCTTTCAAAATTAGCTTAGGTGGAGAGCAAGTTTTTTAAATTTTTTCCACAAAGTGGCAAATCTTTACAATTCCCTGTTAGTGTCATAGACACATCTGGAGGCAATGGAGTCTACCAGGCCTACTACCTCCAGTGATCAGTCAAGGAAAATGCAGCCTAGTGAGGTGACTTGCTGTGGGTCACAGATAAGTGCCTCAGACCCTGATACAAAAACCTCTGGCCTTTAGCAAGTCACTTACTCTGTCTGGACCCTCAAGTGCTTCTCCTTACAAAAAGAGAAGACAATCTTGAAATTAGTCTGCAAAACATCTATGAACTCTTAATGTTCTGAAAGTCTGATTCTTCATTGAATGTCACAGATCTATAAATCCATCCCTCAGTGCCATACCTAACAGGATCCCCTTAAGGGAAGGTTGGCAAAAGACAAGACCAAACCCTTTGCTATAGAACTCTACTCGCACTTGGAGACAGTTTGACTGTGGGGCCTAAGCCCATCTGCCCACATCTGCATGCTGTGCTACCCATCCAGCCCACCTGTCACGAGAAAGAGGTAGAAGCAGCAGGGTGGCAGGTGGCCTCCATCTGCCTGAACACCTAAGGCAAAGGGGGCTCCATACTGGGCCTCTCTCCCACCCCTTCTGTCATCCCAAAGAACCCAGAACAGAGCCATTCTATCCTGAACCTCTTCCTGTCTACCAGGTGTCTGGGAAGAGGTGTAATGAGCACTGCTAGCAGTCAGGGCAGAGGAGAGCTGGGCTATGGGCAGCACCTCACCCCTATCCACCTGCACTGGCCCTACCCTTCTGCTCAAGTTGCAATGGGCTTCTTTGAAACCAATCCAGCAGGAATAGAATTCAAGTCATGTGCATGATTTTTAATTTTCTAGTAGTCTCATTTTTAAAAGTTAACAGAAGGTAGATGAAAATAATATTTTATATAACCAAACTATTATCATTTCGGCCTTCTCTCAGTATGAAAGGTTATTGATTAGATAGTTTACACTGTTTTTACATCCTCAGTCCTGGAAGTCTGGTATGTTTTACATCAACACACCTCAGTGTGGATCGGCCATGTCTCAAGGGCTCAGTGGCCACAAATGGCTCGTGGCTACCATATTAGTGCAGATCTACAAGATGCATGAAAATCTGTATGTAATTGCAGTTATAATTCTGCTTATCTCACATTTGTAGTTAACATTTTGTTATATTCTCATTTAGTCTTCTATGTATATTGCTTTTGCAAAGCTAAATTCGTGTTGCTTATATAATTTTTTATCCTCCTGTTGTTTTGTGCTTCCTAAATCAAGTTTTTCACAACCACATCATCCCTTATGATAATAGCACAGACTATTCCATAACTCTGGTATGTCATGATCTTCTTAACCAATGCCCAAATATTGGACTGCTGCAGTTTTTCAATATCACAAATAATGGTTAGATGAACATTTTGTATTGCTTGTGCTCTTAAGGCCTTGATGTAAGTCTCTCTAGCCCTTTAGCCATTTTTAACAAAATGACTTTGTAATATATCATAAAACAATAATCAACAAGTGTTTTCTGGCTCAGAGCCAAGTCACCTTAGGGTTTTTGTCATGTACCTGTGATACCTGGCTCTGTGACCTAGGACAAACCATGTCCCTTTCTGTGCTGGAGTAGCTCCATTTATAAAATAAATTTATTTATTAGGTGTTTTTTAAGGGTCTTTCCAGCTCTAACCTTCAGTAATATCTTTCCCTCACCCTTACATCTAATCAATTAACCCATCAAGCTATTCATTATAAGTCATTATAAGCAAATCATGCCAAAACCACTACCTTCACATTTTAAAATCCATCCACTTGCCCCAGTTCCTGCTCATGGTGCCTCTGAGATCACAGTCATCGCTTCTTTAAATTGTGATGGGCAAATCCAGTGCAGAGAGATGAATTTCTAAAATTAACATAAAAAATAAGATAAAATTAAATTAACATCAAAGTCCAAAATCAGAAATAAGGTTAAATCAGAGGTGAATGAAAGCCTGGAGCTGGCACAGAGGAGGTATTCAGTGAGAATTCGCTTCACTTACACTTGATCTTAGCCAAAATGAACCTGAGCACAGCCTCCAGAGAACACAGGCACACACACAGACACACACACACACACACACACACACACACACACACCTGCTCCTTAAAGCTGTGGGGAGTTCACAGTGCAGCCGTGGAACTGTGAATGGGCACTGTCTCACCAGCCTTACTCCAAACACTGGAGGCTGCAGGAAGACGAAAGGGTTCCTCTAAATGGCTGACAGTCTAGAGGGGAAGATCAGAACCCCTGTACATAAAACAAGCATGCCTTGGGCGGTGTCGTCATTGGAAAAACCAGATGGAGAAGACAACAATTATCCGAGCAAATCAGGAAAGCCTGCTGTTGAGGAAAAGGCTAGAGGAAATTTGTTCCGCCATTTCCTTTGTGAACCAAGGAGTTAGGGCAGCCTGGGGAGGCAAAAGTACTTCACCTCTAGAAAATCTTGAGCTCTGTGATCTCAGCTGAATCACGAAGCTGCTTTTTGATCTCAGTACCCTCATTAGTAAAATGAAGCTAGAGTAACACTAACCTTGCCCAAACCCAACCTTCTACTAGACTGAGTTGTGAGGTTGAACCAATAATTACAGGTTGGCAAACCATTTATGTAATGAGGTGATCTAATAGCTATGTAGACAACCAAAAGATATACAGCACTTCTTAAGAATCATCTATTTCTCTTAAAGAGAATCTTTAGCAATCATAAACAATGTTTGAATTTGAGTAACTTATAAGATAATCTATGTGCATTTTTTAAAAAGCCATGTAGTAGGTATAATCATTTGTTCTTTTGACACCTAAGAATACTGAGAGGGACGGAGCCTAAGAAACTTGTTTAAATTTACATTGCCTGTAAACAGATACAGGCTGAGGCAGGCATGGTAGTTCACACTTATAATCTCAGCATTCAGGAGGCAGAGGCAGGAGGATTGCCACAAGTTCAAGGCCAGCCTGAGCTACATAAGACCCCGTCTCAAAAAACAAAACAAAAAAAGAACAGATATCAGCTGAGTCCTTGGTTCTTAGTCCTACGCTGTGCTGCCTTCCTATTAAAACCTTATCACCAAAGCCTTAATAATATCAACATACACATTAATAGTACTTGTTATGTAAGTTTCTCTTTGATCAAGAACACTAAGATACCAAAATACAAGTCTGAGGCGAAATTCCTGGCATGCAAGAAAGAATAGCCAGCTCACTTTCTCCTAGTGGCTGTCCCCATCCGATTTACATTTGGTGCCATACAGCAGGAAATATTTAAGTTGACAAATAGTTGTATTTACAACTGCAACAGAAATTTGGCAGTTAGTTTTTAACAATTGTTGCAAATGTGATTTATTTGCTATTATAAAAGGGCATTACTGTGTGAATATGACTCTTGAAATTAGCTTCAGTTTAGCAAGGGGCCTTGACAGCTTGACCCCTTAATATCCTTATAATGATGCCATTTACATTCAATGCTTACTCAAGTCACTCACTGCTAGATTTGTTTGAGAGGAGTCCACTCTAGGGCAGATGTATTATGTATTTTAACATACAGAGTTGGCAAGTGGAGCACTAGGCCTTCTAAGAGGAAAAAATATTTAATCAAGTCTTCATGAAAATGTGTTAGTTTCCAACTTCCTACAGTGAAAATGCATTACTGCTAATTACAGCATACTCTGGAAATACAATACTTCATGTTTTCTCCACAAAGACATTTCTATGGCATGGATTATATGAAATAAGAACACATTCTGATCCTCTTCACCTTTAGCTTTTAATTTGACTGGAGAATTGATACGGGATCAGTGCCATCTCCTCCGGCATGGCATGTAAGGAGGGTGAAGTCAGAGCCAACCGGAAGTGGAATCAAATCCCAGGGCCACCATTTCCTGTGTGGACTCGGGTACCTCCCTTACCTGTTTCTTTATTTGTAACATGGGGCTATGGCTTTCTTAGGTTATTAAAAAGATCCAAGATGTCTATGAAGCACCTGGCACACTGTAGGTACTTGATACAGGATAGCAAGTCATGGTTTTGTTGCTTGTTTAAAACTCAACTGTCACCTCTGGAATGCAGCCCAGCCCGTCCCTTCTGCTTCCATAATACTTTGTCCCATCCCATTAGTACATTATGTATTAGACTGTATTGTAATTAATTGAATGTGTTTTCTGCCTTCACCTTCTTCGGGGCAGGACTCAAGCCTGTTCACTCTGACCCTCCAGTGACTAGCACAGTGATAAATCTTGAGTATTGAACTGTGGATGATTCTAGGGGTGCTTGGGGATTCAGTGTGAGGGCGGAAATTTAAAGTTGATCTGTCTTAGGAGAAGGAAGAAGTAACAGATGATCTGTTCATTATTGGCCAGTTTAACACATACTAGATGCTCAGTAAATACCTGTGAAGGGAATTAATAGACATCACTCAGTTATCTAGTAGTTGAGAGTAATTTATAATGAACACGTCTATTTTTCAAAACATTTTCATTGTACTACAGTATCCTAACAATCCTGTGATACTTCTAAGATAATGTGTTATCATCTATTGCCAGTTGAGGGTACGATGACATTGTGGTGTGGAAAACTGATACTCCTGCGCCTCATAGTTAAGTGGTGGTACAGCTATGCCTTACAGGCCAGCTATAGGTTTCCCCTAAGTCTCATATCGACAATCCCGGGAAGACTAACCCTTCTTTTTCCAAAATCAAGATAAACTACCCTTTCCTCGTATTTCTCACTCCTTTAATCTCATGTTTGGTCACTCCTTACCCTCTTCTTCTCCATTTTTCCCCATCTCTGAAGCTTCCATCCTGTCTCGTTTCCTCAGTAGAAAACACTGCACTACCACAGGTAGAAAGATCTAAGTCAACATGAGCCTTTTGGAACTAATCATCTCTATTAGACTGTCCTGGCTAGGTTATTTTCATTTCTGTAACTTTCCATATAACCTTGACTCTTCTTACTAGAATCGGACTCCATCCCTCAGCTGAATGACATAGAAACAGGAGCAAAAACATCTATTCCATTATGTCCTGTGGTGACTGGTTTAGTTTGTCCTGCCATGTGCTCCGTCTGACTAGGGTTGGAGGGGGCTTTCTTTTCTCTCCTGTTTCCTGATGTCACCCTCATTTGTCTGCTTCTTGTTTTCATCAGCTATGGGCAACGGGCCTCAGCCTCTCATATAGTGACCAGCTGGCTCTGACTCAGCTCACCCTCTACCTGACAAATGGCCATCTGGACTGCAGTCTGAGCACCCTTGAGGTGCCCCGCTTTGTCCCAAAGAAAGAAACAAAAACGAAGCACCATGGCACCCTGTCAGTGCCGGTAAGCAACAGATAATTTCTGATCGTTCTCAGGTTCAGCAACACTCAGCTGCCACGTGCAGAGCTCTATCTGCAGGTCAGGCTCCTTGAGTTGGAGAAAAAAAGAACAAACAAGGCAAATCAATGAACTGCTCTGAAGAGGGTTTGGGGGATGTGAATGTCTTGGTTGCCACAGGACAGAGGGCACCCAGAAAGGGAAGCAGTGGTAGAACCATGAAAGCTCACATGTTTCTGTTTGCGTGAACCCCTCAGTTCTCTGCTTGTTTCCCTGGATACCTGCTGCTTCAGTGACCAGCTTTTTCAGACAGACTCCATATTTATGCCTACCTTCTATTTTGAGCTTCAGACCCCTAGATCTGCTATTCTACAAAACTTCTCTGCTTAGAGTCCTCAGGGTCAGGCTATTCAGAACTGCACTGTCATCATTCCTGCCCCTGTACTTCCTCTTGGTGGATCGGGGTAGAGACTGGTTAAGACACCCCAAGCTCCACATGCATGCTGTAACCAGACATGTTGATTCCAGCTGCTAACAGGCCTTAGCTCAGAGCCCTCCTGTCCCACCATGGAGACACTGCCCTAGTGTTACAACAGCTACTCATTAAAACTCCCTGCCTCTCATTTCTCCTCTTAGTCTAGACACACTTTTCAATCAAGGCTGCAAGAGGAAAAGCAAATCTAAGCATGTAGCTATCCTACTTGGGATTTTTTAATGACTTTCAGGAAAATCCAACTTCCCAGGTTGGTTAACAAAAGCCCTCATAATCTGCCTCTTCCTGTGGCCACCTTCTCAACACTAGCCCCATCGCAAAGGTAGCTGAGACCAGTCCTGCAGCTGCTGAGCTTTGACCAAGCCCAGTCCCTGGGTAACCGAGGGTAGGTGTCTATGGGAAGAGTCGGTTCTTGATGGAACAAGCTAAATCGGTCATGGAGAAAGATGGTCAAAAGGACCTGATGGCCCTGAGTGTGAGAGTGCTCTGGGGTTCTCCGGCCACAATGGCCTTAATAGCTGCCAAAGGGTTGCTTCTACCTTATATGATAGTGGGCCTCCTGCTCTTTTTGTAAATGAAGCTCCATTTGAAATCCAAACACAATGAACAGATAAAAGAGGAATTCCAGTAGTTAAGAGGACTCCACACTGGTATCCCAGGGATACCTTTCCAGACCAATGTCTCCTGACTGCTGAGCCCCTTCAGGTCTAGTAGATGCCTAAGGATTTAAAGGGCCCTGTTTGACTGCCCAGGGTCTCTACAGTCACCCTAGAGAGGGTGCCTGATGTTATAGTGCTCAAGTAGTCTCCTCCTTGTCCTCCTCAATCCAGTTGACATGTGAGGGAGCCAGCTAGGCCCTTGCTCATGGGAATCCCTCAACTCTCTGCTTATTAAGATGAGCAAGCTGGTAATCTCAGTTTTCTGAGAGGCTGAGGCAGAAAGACTGCAAGTGTGAGCCCAGGCTAGACATTTACCAACAGTGAGACTGTCAAAATAAAAAAGGAGGAGGAGGAGGAGGGAGAGAGCAGACCAGAGAGGAGAAAGAGTTTTCCTTTAATTAGGCCCCAGGACATTGCTAAGAATCTCCCATGTCCAATCCCACTTGTAGCCTCCATTTTCACCAAAGGGACCTGCAGGATGCTAGCTACAAGAAAAGAGCATTAATATTCAAGCCCTTCTGACTGGAGAACCTAATTCAAAGCCATTTCTAAAAGGAAGCTAGAAGATAAGTTAGTATTCAACACAAGCCTTCCAAAGACAGTTTGCTGCATTTAAGTGTGTAGCTTCAGAAAGCCGTAAACAGAAGTTGTACTGTGAATTAGAAGCACTCTCCCATTTTCCCACCTTGCCTATAGGTTTCATTCTTAGCTACGGGCCACATACAGGAATTCTCCAGTGATTGAGAGTTAAACACTTTCAGGAGCTGCCTACACACAAGAGAGATGCATCATGATCTTCAGTACTTCAAAAGTCTCTACGATCACTGCAGAAAAGCTCTGCATGGTTTCTGGTGTAGAGATAAATTCAAAGTGCTTCGTTTTAGACAATGGATGTCCTGATGCCAGTGCCACCACTTGTGTGTATCTGCCCCCAAAAGTGTGGACTCACCTGATGGGCTCTTCTTTAAAAAGAAGCATTACAGATGTACACACTGTACACACCATGCAATTCACAACCAAACTGAAGCCTCCTGAACAAGTGTGAACAGACTATGATGCTGTCAAGTTTACGATCTGACAGTTGACAGCCCCTCTGAAGACTGGAAAAAAGGAAACACACAGATGAGACCGCTACAATAATGACAGCACACTCAGAACTGCTGCCTATAACATATGTCTATCCCTTTAATAATGTGCCATGCCGGGAAAAGCAGAAAACTCTCTTGGATTCTTAGAATAACTCAGAACTGTGCCATGTCAGAAACAGGTGTCATGGCTGTCTAGACCTGGTTAGAATTAGTGAACAGGATTTTGAACCAGTTCCTCCAAGATAGCCACTTGACAGTGTAAGTAAGGTCTGAGAAATCCCCCGACAGGCATGTTCTAGAAATAAAAAAGAAGCTGGGTGTGGTGGCGCATGCCTGTAATCCCAGCACTCAGGAGGCTGAGGCAGGAGGATCACTGTGAGTTCGAGACTAGCCTGAGCTACATAGTGAGTTCCAGGTCAGTCTCAACTACATAGTGAGACCCTGTCTCAAAAAACAAAACAAAAAAGTAGCATAAAACTGGTATCCTTGGCCATCAGTTTTCACTTCTTCCCTCTTTTCCTGAACCTTGCAAACCTCAGTTGGTGAATGGTCAAAAGGAAACATCTTTGCTAACATCTTAAAACAATGCAAGTCGTTTATATGCATTTTAACAGCACATGATCTGTAATGAATGATTAAGTAAAACCTTTTGTGTTAAATTATGATGTTAATAATGATTCTGTCTCCTGTAATTTATTATGAATCCTCAAATGCTTCGGGTTTGATTTTGATAGAATGCAACAACAGAGTTTATATGATGACTTTATTTTTAGAACTCCTTCTTTGAAGGCACACATTTCCCCACTACTGCTGCTACTGTAATTATGCACAAAACCAATCACTCATTAGAGTTAGGATACATTATCTTCTAGACAGATGAGGCTAAATAAGCAACACATTAATAATTCAGAGAGCAGTTCATTATGCATGTGGATGCCTGCTTCGTAACTGAAATAAGAACCTCATCAGCCTCTGCCAACCCTTAAACAATAGTTCTGTATTATTGCAGCCACATTCCAGTTTACGCTTGTTAAACTGCTACTTGGATTATTTTATCAAACATTCATTTATTTGTGGTCCCTTACTGCTGAGAACAGATTTTGGAAGCTCCTTTTTTAAGTTAATGATTTGAGCAATGGGTGTTATTAATTCTCAGAATATTATAAACATGATTAATTTTCAGGCAGAGATTTATTACATAAGGATTTCAGCTATGTCAACTGAAATGCATCACTGTCAAGACAAGTATCATGGTGGAAATAGAGTATGTTCCACCCTTCGAGCGCTGGTGCTCAGAACTAAATCAATTTAAATTGTGGCTGAAGCAAAATTATATTCTCCAGTGAAAAGGAGTATTTGGAGTCTCCTTTATTTAGCTTGAAGCACTCTTGTTAGATTGTGATTTAGAAAGGTAGTTTAATAAGCCTAGACTTCTTCCAGTAGTGTTTTCTTTTGCTTTCCCTAGTTTTCATAAGAAAAAGCTAACTTCCCAAATTCCCACAAATCTCAGATGCGGCCAGTGGGAATCTGGAGAGCACTGATTTAGGAGTTAGGGGTCAGGAAATATGATTGTCTCTCTGGCCCTGGTCTTATTTATAAAATATGGGAGAGCATGAGCACCTAGATCATGCTTACAATATAATCAATATGAGAATGAGATTGAAGATCTTAAGTTAATTACCTGTGTGTTATGTGAAAATATCCCTGAGTACAAAGCATTTATGTATTTCACAGGAGACTTTTCAACTGTCATTACTTCACCAAGGTTAGTTATAGAAACCAGTCATTCAACTGAAGGACTTTTCTGCTTTGTAATGTGTGAATATCTGAAAAGTAAAATAATCTTTATTTCCCATACTGTCCATGAAGTGTGAAGAGGTGTCATTTCTCCTTGTCTGATGTGAGTGGTTTTGCTTGTTGGTGGCACTGGTTCTTTGTGCTTTGTAATGTGCGTGAATATAACCAAGATTTTCAACAATGAAAAAAAATATGGGAGAGCTAAATGACCTCGGAGTCTCTCAAGGAGTAGGATTGTGTGGAGCTTATAGAATGGGCTTCTGTACTAAGCCTGACCAGGCAGCCTTCTGTGCTGTGCAGGCATCTGTGAGGGAACACAGCCTTTTCTGCATAGTTCTGGTTCTTTGTAGATACTTTTAGAAAGGACAATACTGCTATGACAGGTCACATGCTGAGTCTTCATCAGCCATCACTTTGGTTATATCAGTTAACACTTTTACAAGAATCAACTAGACACAAATTTAGCAGTTATTTACTCAACACCTACTTCTGCCAGGCACTCAACTAGTCTCAGGGGCTATAAGGACAGGTACAGCAAAGAGCTCCAAGTTTATCAAAAGGCACATGTAGGGCAGTGGGCAACTATGCCATATAAATTAATATGATGTAACATCCAGAATATATTGAACCTTACTCCACATGAGGTAGTTTATCAAGTGCTTTACATGAATCTTATTACAACCTTTTTACGATATATTGCTACTAGGCAGGTAATGTTATGATGTTCATTTTTAGATAAGGAAACTAAGATTAAGAGGTATCAAACAACTCGTTAAAGATCACTCAGAAAACACATGATGAAGCCATGGTTTACTTGTCAAAGGTGAAAGCCTGTTTGTTTAACTACTGTGCAATGGCTGAGAGTCAGGGATCAGACCCAGAGGAGATTAAGCATATCTTTGAGGAAGTCTCTAGCAAAGGCCACACAGAAAATTATTTTCCCGAAGGAGGATTCACCTAACAGTGTAATGAAGTTGTTTCCAGGTACAATGCCATTATCCACTGGCTTCTGACCCATTCTGAGCTGGGCCAAGACCCAGTAGCACTGGATGGTTTGGGGGAGTCTTAGATTTTAAAAAAGGAAGGTGATTGGACATGGCACAGGTTCCCTGAATAGGCCAGATTTCCAAATAAATGAGTATGGAGAGATCATATTACTTACGCGGTGAGCCCTCTGGAAAAGCCCAACTATGTATATGTATTTTTTATAAATAAACAGTTTGCACACTAAAATGACACATGAAATATAAATTTCAGCTCTTGTCTTCAAAATCACATTTAATGGCATTCTTATTTAAGTTCTTTGGCTATGTAGTATACTTACATAGCTCAAAAGGCAAGTCCTTTTGACGGATGAAAAGTCCTTCTCATTACCTAGAACCCCCCAGCAAAAACAGCCGCCATGTTTGGGGTCTGTACCTTCTTTCAGGGCATCTTTTTGCACAGACAAATGAATGAACATACAGAAGATCCCCTTTCCTCTTATGTCCGAAATGCAGCCTACAATACATGTAGCTATTCTGAATCTCACTGTTTTTCTTTGCAGAGTTTTCTATACCAGTTCATTAAGAACAGTCTCACTACTTTTTAACAGCAACATATTCCACTGCATGCATCATAATTTATTTGACCTTTCCTCTATTGGTAGATTTTTGGGGATTTTAAAAAATATTACAAACCATACTGTAGTGAGTTACTTGGATATATATCTTTTTGCACATATTTTGGGTATTAGAATACACTCCAAAATGTGGAACTGTTCAATCGAAGGACATATGCATTTGTAATTTCAATAGATTATTTCCAAATAGGGATTTCTTATTTGATCTTTGGCAAACCTAAATGAATTGTACAGCATCAAAAGAGGATTGATTACATAAAACAACCTATCAATAATGGTGCTTTCTATTTGTAGAACTTATACTTTAAATTTATAGGAGTTTATTTTATCCCCACAGTAATCATAAGAAATAGATAAAACAAAGATTATTATATCAATTTTACAGAATAGGGAACTTAATCTATGCAAAGTTAAGTGAGATGCCCCAAGTCATGAAGCTAGTAGGCAGCAAAGTCTGGCTTTTCTGATTCAACTCCCTTTTTGATGAATTGGTTGGTTGGTCAGCTTTTGTTTTAAGTAATTGACCTGATGTGCAAAATTATTGAGTGTAGTAAGTGATCACTGCTAACGCTTACTGAGTGGTTATTATGTGGCAGACTCTGTTCTAAGGACTCTACATACTCATCCAGTGGTCACACCGATACTTTTGTCATCTGTGCTCTCTATCAAGATGGATCAAAGATAACCTGAGATATTCAACAGGTTTTTCTTTTTCCCCCTACAAACTGTGGAGTTGGCTAAGTTTTTTTTAAAGTAGGTGTATTTTATTTGTTCATCTTTATTAGCAGTATAGTAACATATTTATTAAGCACTTAATATATGCCAGGAATTTTGCCAAGCATCAGAGTTGGAAAGGAGACACAGAAAAGATGCTGATATTAAAATTGATACACAAGGAAAAACTCCATGGCCTCCTGTAGGTGCCACTTAAGTGACAGACCCCAACCTGCTGCCTTGAAGAATAGGGCAGTCATTCAGTGTCCAGGATAGGAATACATCTTCCAGGAAATGGGACAGAGGCTACAGAGAGCCTGTGGTCTCCTAGAAGGCAGCAGCGAACCAAGAGCAAAGAGTCATGGGAGGGAGGGAAAAGAAGAGGGTGGAGCCAGGCACTAAGCAAGTTTTGGGGACCCACCCACCAAGACGGGCTCCAGATTTTATTCTGAATGCAAGAAAGAGACACTGAAGATTTCTGAGAAAGAAAATTACATTGACCATTCTGGGTTTGAGAGAAACCTTCCATCTAGTGGTAATGCTCAGAATCCCAGAAGACTAGGGTACCAAACACTTGATCTTAGCCAAAAGGCCGAGAAGCGATTGACACTGAAGATTTCTGAGAAAGAAAATTACATTGACCATCCTGGGTTTGAGAGAAACCTTCCATCTAGTGGTAATGCTCAGAATCCCAGAAGACTAGGGTACCAGTGGAGGGAGAACAACCTGGGAAATTACCTTTATTGTGGGTCCAAAATCCTTTCAAAGAACCAGCAACAAACAATAGTAGACACCAACTATTAGGTTCTAGAGACAGCATGCTTATTTAGTCAACAGAAGTCAGAGAAGTCAAAGAATATGCTCAAGATCACACAGATAGTAAGTACTCTCACCACATTTTGATCCTCAGCCTTCTGGATTCCATGTAACCCTTTTACTATAGAATTTGGCTCACATTCTCAGCACCTACAGGCAATAAAGGTCTGGATTAGCATGGTGATGGTAATGGAAAAGGAGCAACAAGAGATATACCAAATATTCAGGATAAGAATCTGAAATACAAGCTCATGTCTGCATCCACAGACAGAAGAGACCTCAAGGCAGTCTGTCCTTACCTGTCCAGTTGTCACTTACTACTGGACAGTGAACATTTTGCTGTGCTTTGAGGCCCAGATACACAGCATTGAGCAGGACCCTGCTACCAGGTACCTTGTTGCCTCTCTTGCTCACTGGGGCCTGATACTGGTTTTGTTTGTTTACATACTATGGCAGCATAAGACAAAAATGACCTTGGGATTATCTCGTGAATTCATGGCAATTGCCACACAATTACATGCTCAGTAACCACAATGGAATTCCAGAGTATTTACAGTTTACTTCCATGTGCAAACGTTCAGACTTTTGGGTCTTCATTTGAAGGTGGGAGCACAGCACAGCCTAGCACGGCAGGGCATACAGAGCTGGTGGCCATGATGTTTCAGACTGCCTAGCCAGCGGAGCGAGTTTCTCTTCACTGGGTTTTGTCATCTCCTCTGTAATTCCTACTTAGCTCACCAGGGCTACCCTGTCCTCCAGGGAGCTTGTCATCTTTGGGGATCGTGTGCCTGACTCTACACTTCTGCAAATCACTTGCTTTGATTTCAAAGCACACATACTGACTGGCAGATCACTGAGTTACATGTTTTGAAGAGTTTGTTAAATCAAGGGAAATTATTTCCACCTATCTATTCCATTTATTCATTCTTTCTCTCATTCAATAAACACTGAAGGCTCTTTCTCTGGTACCCTGAGTTCAACCTAGAGATTCAGAAAGCATGCAATGCCTGCCTCCAGAATGTTCCCAGTTACCCAAGGCAACAGGCGGGGAGACAACCCACTGTTATGAGGGTGATGACAATGTACGACTATTAGATATAGGGGGGTCAATTAGATTTTCTTTTGTTAAAAAATAATAGGAATGGAGGTAGATAGACAAAGCTTGGTCGATGGGTATTAAGTGATAGTTAGAGAGAAAGAGCACAGGGTACTATTTCATAGTATGGTAACCAGATATAACACCTATGTACTGTACTTTTTAAAAACTAGAAGAGAGAATTTTCAAAATTTTCACAACCAAAAAATGATAAATGTTTGAGGAGTTATGATTTAAATGTTACATTTTATATATATATATATATATATATGTATATATATTAAGTGATAGTTAGAGAGAAAGAGCACAGGGTACTATTTCATAGTATGGTAACCAGATATAACACCTATGTACTGTACTTTTTAAAAACTAGAAGAGAGAATTTTCAAAATTTTCACAACCAAAAAATGATAAATGTTTGAGGAGTTATGATTTAAATGTTACATTTTATATATATATATATATATATATGTATATATATATGTATATATGTATGTATTGAACATTATATGGTGCCTGCTACTATGTACAACTTTTATGTTTTTTGTGTATCAGTTAAAAAAAAACAAAAGCCAGTAACTACAGATGGGATGATACTGATAGAAGTATTGACTCCAGATGTGTTAGCTGACAGGAGCCTAGCATTCCTATAGACATGGATTCTGCTTATGCGTGGGAAGAGCAGCCTTAACGATGTTACTGATGATGGGACCCTCAGATACAGGGCTTGATGTAAGTGTCGGGAGAAAAGACAGAGCACGTAGGGAGTGTGCCACCAAATGTGACCAGGATGTCTGTGTGGGATATGTGGGGGGGGTCCTCTGTTGGGCGCTCAGTCCACCCTGGTTTCTGCACTATTTCAAAGACAGACAGAGCCTGAAGTATGACCAGGTCACTAGGATCCCCACAACCAGCTTTGGACCAACAGCGCCTCCTCTGCCTTCTGTTCCAAGTGACTACACAAGTCCAGGCACCTGGTTGCCTAGCATCTGAGAAGCCCCAAACCTGGACCAGGGACCTTCATCTTCTATGTCCTAAGGTTGATCATGGCGCTATATGTGGTTCTTCAACTGTTAGCGCAGGGGAAACAGCTGATTGTTCAAGGCAAATATTGAGCCAGGAATTTAGCTCAGAGGTTCTGCAGCCTGCCTTGCAGCACAAGGACCCAAGTTCGATCCCCAGTACCAAAAAATAAAATAAAGGCAAATATCGTATCTCACAAATGGCATGTATAAAACTGCCAGGATCCAGTACTATATTCTGTACCATAAAATATTAAATGTTCTTAAGAAATACATCAATAAAATTCTTTGGACCTTCTGGAACCAGTCTCTTTGGGATAGCTCGCACTAACAGCAGTTAAAGAAGTTTCCCAAAGAAAACAATATCAAAATTGAAACACTGGCCACATCAAGGACATAGGCTAGGTTTTGTGATTTGCTTCCAAAAAGTATATAGTATGGGAAAAGGGAAAACATATCTTTATAGCAGAGAAACCTGTGAAATGTTTGCTGAAATGGCAGAGGCTATCCCAACTAGGTAATAAAAGTTAACATCATCAAGTCGTGTTTGTAAGTGTATTAGCTTTTCATTTCTATAACAAAATAGCTCAGATAATTGACTTAGAAGGAAAAAAAAACAGTTTATTTAGTTGACAGTTTTAGAGGTTCCAGACCCTAAGTGACTTCACTGCTTTGGGCCTCTGGTGGGGGTGCTGGATGGTGATAATGGGGAGCATGTGGTGGCTCAAAACTACTTACAACATGAGGCAGCAAGCAAGGCTGAGGAAGAACAGAAGAGATCAAGGCCCTGTGCTCACTTTGCTGGCGTGTCCCTAACGACCTGAGGCCTCCCATGAGGCCCCATCTGCTAAGTTCCCAACAGCACAGCCCTGGGGGCCAAGCCCTAAACGCATGGACACTTAAGGGCACCCAATGTCCAAGCTACAGTAGCATGGACCCTCACTAGGAAATGATGAAAACTGCAGTTTACTATGTGTGCCTCCTCTCAAAAATGCATTTCTCCAGTCAAATCATGAGAAAAACGTAAGATTGATCCAAATCAAGGCACATATTACAAAATTCTTGGTCAGCAGTCCTCAAGATTTTCAAGTTTGTGCCGGGGATTTAGCTCAGTGGTTCCACCGCCTGCATTGTAAGCACAAGGTCCTGAGTTCAACCCCCAGTGCCAAGAAAAAAAAAAAAGACTTTCAAGTTTATCAAAAACATAGAAGTCTGAGAAACTCTCACAGCCCAGAAGAACCTAAGGAAATGACTAAATATAATATGGTATTTTAAATGGGACGCTAAAATGTAAAAATGAAATTAGTGAAAAATTACTAAAATCCAAATAAAATATGAGCTTAATAGTAAGTGTTAGTTTGGTTCCTTAGTTAAGATACATGCTCCATGGCAATGTAAGATGTTAATAATAGGGCAACTAGGTGCAGGGGTATATAGGAGTTTTATGTTATCTCTGCAGCTTTTCTGTTACTCTGCAATTATTCTGAAGATAAAAGTTTAAATATTTTTTGAAGAATCTAACTTTCAGCTGTGGCCTTTTCAGTCACAGGAAACCAGTCGCTATGCAGTGATGACCACCCAGCTGAAGCATACAAACCTCTCACTGGTTTTCCACTATGTTTTCCTCCAGATGTGTAAGGCACATGGCATCGGTTATGACCTTGAGGTAAGGATTACAGTTCACCAAGGCTGGATCAAACAGGTCTGTGGGTGACCTAAGTGGCTAATTATCTGCTCCCTTTTCAAGCAGATATTCTTGAAAAGGTTAGTATACTCAGGTTAAGACTGGACACTCCTTGGGGAAGGGCAGAAAGGCATTTCCACAGAGAGCAGAACCTGGCCCTGGGAAATTCAGTTCCATCCCCAAACTTGCACAGTCACTTTGCAGAGAAAATCCATGCTGCTTGTCAGACTTATGAGGTATTTTAAAGACCAGCTTTTGATCCTGAAGCATATCCTGAGCCTACCAAAAGTTGCTTATTAACAAATATCCTCTATTACAGCCTGCATAGACTTCCAGAGCTAAACAGCACCAACTGCATGGCTTAAACAGAAAGCTATTTTTTCACAGCTCTAGAGGCTGGAAGTCCAAGGGACTGACAGATTTGCTTCTTAGTGAGAACCTGCTTCCTGGCTGTAGACAGCAGCCTTCTTGTTTTGGACACACACACACACACACACACACACACACACACACACACACACACTGGGGTGGGGTTGGAGGGAGGTCTTATGTATTTTTTTTTTTTTTGAGACAAGGTCTTGCCATGTAGTCCAAGCTGGCCTTGAACTCACTATGTAGCATAGGCTGGCCTCGAACTCACAGCGATCCTCCTGCCTCAGCCCCCCAAGTGTGGCATTACAGGCATATGCCACCACACCTGGCTTCTTATGTTTCTATTAAAAGGACATCAGATCTAAAGTGTGAGAATTCTATCCTTATGAACTCATTTAATCTTAATCACCTCCTTAAAGGCCCTGTTTCCAAGATAGCCATATAGAAGTTTAAGGTTTAATGAACTGGGGAGTGACACAATTCAGTCCACAGCACTCTCCTAACTATCTGTAGTCTTTGCTTTCAGGAAGGATTTCTGGTTTAAAAAGTAGTGTCCCCCTTTTTTGGTTCCTGCACAGTTGCTTCATCCTGATGTAGCTGGAGGGGTACCAGGATGATGAACGTCTCTTCCCTAAACTAGAACCTCCATTTTTGTGCCCAGAGACTCCAGCTCCTCTGGAGAAACAGTTTCCTGCTTTCCTAGTCTGACACAGATTTTCAAATTTCTGACACTCCAGAGCTGTTCTACTTGTGGAAATCAAATCCCACATCATATCAAACATATTAAATTCACCTCCCATATTAAATACAATATAATGTATATATAATGACATAATAATTGGGCAGCAATCAAATGATTACATGTTTTGATTTGTAGAAATTCAATCCAAGCTCAGTTTTTGGTTTTTCTATCTGAGAACAAATACAATTTTCAGGAGTCAAATATTTTAAAGTTCCTTGTAAAGCATGCAGACCTTACGCATGGGACCTACTGTGAGTAGAATGGCCTGTCTGACACTTGGCAATCCCCAACAAGCTGCCAGGCCACTGTCAGGGTGCATAAAGCCCTCTGGTTAGATTGATTCATGCTGGTTGCAAACACATATAATGGAGCTCATATTGCCTTGCAAATTACATTAAATTTGATAAAATACAGAAAGAATGAAAGAGCCAGATTGAACTGATTTACCTGAAATTAATTGTTGCATCTGCTGCACACAATCCCTTTGGAATTCGTTTTAGCCCAAAACTGATTAGAGTGAAACACTCTCACGTACCACAAGGTGGCTAAATCTAACTGTAGCTTTATCTATATCTATTTTACTTCATTCTAAAATATCAAAGCAGAACAAGTACTGCAATAGGCATATATTTGGGCAGGGAAAGTCTACTGTCCAAAGGAAAATACGCTGTCATTTTCTATTACCTAAAATTATTTCTAGAGATTTTTTTGTTTTTTGTTTTTTGTTTTTTTTGTAGACAAGGTCTCACTGTGTAGTTCAGGCTGGCTTCAAACTCACTATGTAGCCCAGGCTGGCCTCAAACTCATGACAATCCTCCTGCCTCAGCCTTCTGAGTACTGGGTTACAGGAGTGTGACAAAGCTAAAGCCTTTGTACTTGTACTCTTGAGAAAAGTAAAGTACTCAATCAGTCATTTAATTTATACTTATCTCTTAGGATGATCAGATACATCTTTAATAACAAATTTTAGTAGGGAAAATAGATTATGATGGTGCAGGGGAAGGGCTCCAACTTAGGATAGGGGAGCTCACCGGGAAGAGCTACAGAAAAAGAACAGGCACAGGGACTCCAAAGGCATAGCCAGGACCGTGTCACAGATTGTCCTCCAGGTCACCAGAAAATGAAAGATGAAATGGAGGAGAGAGAAATATGGATACGGATGGACAGCAACAGAATAGTGGAACAACATGAAGAAGAAAAGGACAACAGAAGCAGAGAGAGAGAGAGAGAGAGAGAGAGAGAGAGAGAGAGAGAGAGAGAGAATAAAATCCAGAAACTGGAAAGATGCATTAAAAACAAACATGATCATCAGAAAACAAAAGGGCAAATGCGAACAGTGGAAAAGAGGAGAATTAAAAATCTAAGATAAGAGGGAGGCATTTGACTGCAAGGACATTTTGAAATTCTCTGGAAGTGTCCTTGGTCTCGTTTTTTAGACCCTGGGACCCATCCCTGGTGAGACTCTCCACTTTCTCTCTTAACCAACTTCTCTTGAGCGGTGGGGCGGGTAAGGATACGGCATTTACAGAGCACCTACTGTGTGCTGGTTACTGAGCCAAGCACTTTCACTTCACTATCTCATTTATTCTTCATTCCTACACTGTAGGACAGTATTATTTCTACCATATTATAGTGAGGATTTCCCCAAGGTCACTTCACCAGGCTCATTATGGAACTGCCACTTGAATGCAAAACTGTCCACAAAGTCAAACATGATTCTTTCTCTTACATCAAAACATATTCTGTAGCCTTTTCCTCCTAAGGACTATTTCCCACTAACTGAAATGTGATTATCAACTCAAGAATTTAGGTACCTCTTATGTGTTCTTCAGCTGGAGTACAGATTTCTCCCAATAGCCCCTATGAATATCTCTGCCATAGAGAAGCAGGGAAATGTGTTTATCAATTAACTTACCTAAACTTCAGTGTCCTTTTTTTCCTGAGTCTAAAGAGAAAAGCACTCACCTAACTTCCAGTGTAACCTCTGCTGCCTGTTCTCTTGGTTCAACTTAATATGAATGGTTTTTCCAGAAATAGAAGGCAGCTCTAACAATGTTATCATTGTTGATGCAAACAAAAGTCTTTATTGTCTTTATTCTTTAACTTTGTTTTTTTCTCCCATTATTATCACAAAATTTCAAGTGATGTTTCTCGTCCAAAGTCTCAAGGAAAGAAAGGAAAATCAGATCATTCTGTGGGTTTATTTTTCTTTGATGAATATTGGAAAAAAGCGCTACTGAGTTTGTAAGCAACTTGGCGGGTCTCATTCCTGGTATTTCTGTAATACTACAGAACACCCCCACTGGTTTCCTAATGAAATGAAGTTGTAATGAAAGCCATATGGAGAAAGGCGTGGTGTTTACTGCCTACATCAGTGTGGGGCAAGGCTGGTCTCACACACAGGCAGTGTGTCATGGCCCTGAATAGCTCCACAACTGCCAGCAATCATTTCCTTGGGCCAGAGTGTTGCCATAAGGGGAAGTATTAGGGCTGCTCATAAATATTCTGGTTCACCTCCTTCCAGGCACATAACAGAATTACATGTCCTCAGCTCTCCCTCTAGAGTTAGGCATGGCTGTGTAACTTGTTTTAGCCAATGAAATATTAGCAGAAATGAACTATGTCCTTTCTATGTAGACTGACCTTTAAGGACTTCCACATCCTATATTTTGTCTTGGAAAATCATGGATGACACTGAGTGAGAGACTCCTTCAGCCTGGTCCCTGAGGGTATCAACAGTGGTCAGTGTCCCATGTTAACCCATGTGGGAGTAAAGCAACAGCAAGAACTATAGCTGTGGTATTATAAACAACCATGAACTAGAGTTTTAAAATTACTGCAGCATAAATTAACCTAGATGGTTGGTATGGAAATTAGTATCAAAAAGAGGATGCCACTGGGCATGGTGGTGCATGCCTGTAATCCCAGCACTCAGGAGGCTGAGGCAGGAGGATCACTGTGAGTTTGAGATCAGTCTGGGCTACATAGTGAGTTCCAGGTCAGTCTCAGCTACATAGTGAAACCCTGTCGCAAAAAAAA
>NW_022900937.1:18621293-18643349 GCF_012274545.1 Fukomys damarensis
AAAAAAAGGAGGATGCTCCTGAAATAGAAACCTAAAATTTTGGTATTGGCTTAATGATCAGGCAAGGAAGCTATTACAGGAAACAAGAGGGAGGAGGAGGGTGGTCACAATCCTTGCTGTGAATTGGTAAATATTTGACAAAACTGACACCTGTGATAAATTGGAAGGGAGATAATACACCTAATGTACCTATAGCACTAGAGAAGAATTGAAAAATACGTTAAAGGTAAATAGTTAATAGTATATGTTAATAGTGTTAATAGTGTATGCTGAGCATTGTTGGCTACATTTGGCAAAGTATACAAAAAGTACGAGTGTCTAAATTTATCAAGCAATTTGTAAGCATAAATGAAAGGGAATAGAGGGATTCCAGAAACTTGGTACTTTGCAAAGTTGGAAAAGCTAAACTGGGTTTTTAACTTCAAAACATAGGTATAAAAAAATGAAACGTTCTTGCCAAACAAAAGCCAAGTAAAATTCAGCCTTGCAATGAGCATTAAATTAAAGTTATGACTATAACCAACTATTTATACCTCTGAATGGATTAATGTATGTCAGGGTAATGATCCAACAAAGATCATGGCAGCCAGTGTTTTCATTTAGAAAGAATAGCTCAAGAAAAAGAGACAAAGGGTATAGTTCTCCTACCGAAGCCTGACAAGCTTAAGATACTTGATAGTAAGAGAAAGACACAGAAATAAGAAAATAAAGAAATGAAGATATCCAAGAAGGAGAACTAGAAAAGAGTGGCAACCAAATCTAGATGCCTTATTCCCCTGGATACGACAAGGTAGTTTGTGTCCAACTAATTCTTCTCCAAAAATAAATATAAAAGTGGGACAAAGATATTTAAAATAAGTGCTTGAAGGCATGGAGGGCAACCAAAACAAGTAGTGCATGAGGAACCACCGTCCTTAAGCATGTAAAATGAGTGATTTATTCATCGTGTTTTCTCTTTGAAAACATTCCCAAATTGTATGTAACAGATCCAAAGAGAAATCACAGTCTTACTGGGCTAAAGAGAGAGATTGGAGTTCATAATTGTCAAACTGTTTGGGATTTAATAGCCAAAATCCTGGAGCAAAGGTGATTAGAGGGAAGAACCCAAATATCTGTATATAAGGACCATTTAAATCAGTGGGAGACCCCTACCTTGTGAATGAACAACTCAAGACTTCAAGAAATTCAACAAAAGACAGTAGCTGGAAGGTTGAAAATCTGGCAAAGACTTCAAAAGCCTCATTAGGCTGAAAAGAAAGAGATTGGATTTCATGTCCTGCTAAGTTGAAAGGGCCCTAATAAACACCCCAAGATTTTAATGGAAATTTCAGAAGAATCAAGCTCTAGTAGTAAGAACATTTGCCTAAGGGAAAATACCAAATATGTGAAGGAAGGAAAAAGCTTAAGAGCGAAGGATTTAGCTCAGTGGTTCCACCACCTGCCTCAAAAGTGCAAGGTCCCAAATTCAATCCCTAGTACCAAAAAAGAAAAGAAAAGAAAAAGAAGAAAACCTTAAATAGACCAGATCCAACAGCATCTAAAATCTTTCCTTGATATATCAAGATAAGTTGCCAGTTCTCTATCTGCTTGACAAAACAAAATGTAAAACCTCTTTTCAGAACAGTAACATCTAGAGTATGTGCAATTTTCCATGTAAAATGACCAGCATGCAATAAAAATTATAAGGCATGTCAAAAGAAAGGAACAAATAATTGTAAATAAAGAGAAAAAAATAGAAAAATCCCACAGGTGACTCACATAATTAAATTATCAGACCTGGACTTTAAAATAACTATGATTAATATTAAAAATAGAGAAAAACAAGGCTGGGGATTTAGCTTAGTGGTGCCACCACCTGCTTCATAAGTTCAAGGTCCTGAGTTGGATCCCCGGCACAAAAAAAAAAAAAAAGAGGAAAACAATAACAGAATACTCTTTAAAATTATAGGATAATTTCGCCAAAATCTTATATCTATTTTTAAAGGCAAGCAGAAATTTTAAAATTATAACAAAATTAATAATTGATGAGGATATATTCCTAGGTGAAATAAATAATTTACACATGTGTAAATACCGAGTAGTTTCTCTGGTGTGAACAAACTATAATAGTACATAAGATCCTAATGAGATAACTGACAATGTGAAATGGGAAGAAAAGGGCTAAAGGTGTAGGGAAAGTGGGAAGGGTAGAGGAAAGGTAATAAGGGAAAGAAAAATAATAGGAGAAAATGAAAAAATGGAAATAAAATGTTTGTAAATGGGGAGGGGAGGAGGGGGTGAAGGGAGGGCAGGGAAATGTAACTGTATTGTGTACCTAAAATGTACCAATAAACTCAATGAGGGAAAAAAGTAATAATAATTTCATACATTGATATGTAGGAGATCATAAAATGGTGAAATAAAAGACAGGTTAGTGGCAAATATTTAAAATTACAAAAGAAGAAAATGATGAAAATACACAGTAAAGGTTTAAAGGATATATGGAAATGGAAGAAAAAGTCTCTCATTCATGAGTTAAGTGTCTCAGAAAGAGAGGAGAAGGGCAATTTTAGATAAATACCAAAAATTTTCCAAAATCGGTGAAATTTACCAAACTACAAATTCAAAAAGCACTATAAACTTTAGACAAGATAAATATAAAGAGGGCCAAAGATGTAGCTCAGTGGCACCACATCTGCCTGGCAAGTGTAAGGTCCTGAGTTCAATCCCTGGTACAAAAAAAAAAAAAAAAAAAGATAAATATAAAGGAAATCACACCTGACACATCATAGTAAAACTGCTGAAAGTCACAAAGGAAGAGAAAATCTAAAAAGTACCTTTAAAAAAAAATAAACCTTCAAAGGAGCAATAAGACTGATAAAGAGTAGAAGACAAGTGGGCCATGATTTAAAAGTACTAAAAGAAAAAGCCCTGTCAACCAATAATTTTATTACTAAAAGTGGGGGGGAGGCCAATAAATACCCATTCAGGTTCCTTGGAATGACAGATCTATGAAACTGTTCTGCATGTGGCAGTTAGATGTAAGATGGCTACTGATACTCTTCCTCAAATATGATGCTATTCGAACATAAAATTCTGAAGTGAGGACTGCTCATTAGAAGTAATTTTCTATATCTATGTGAACAATAGAGCCCTAGAATAACACCGTCCAACAGAAATATAATACAAACCATAAATGTAAGCCACATAGATCATTTTAGTTTTTGTGAGAGCCACACTTTTTAAAGTAAAAAAGAACAGGTAAATATGTATTTAATGATATGTTTCATTAACCCAATATATCCAAAATATTTTCAACATAATCAGTATAAAATTCTTTCATAGTTTCTGTGCTAAATCTTTGAAAGCTACATTTCAATTTGTACTGCAAATATTTCAGGCTCTCAGTAGCCTCAGGTAATGGCTACCATATCAGACAACCCATTAGGAGCCAAGTGAGGAGCTTTAAAAAATACAGATGCCTGGGCTGGGGATTTAGCTCAGTTGTTCCACTTCCTGCCTTGCAAGCTCAAAGGCCAGTGTTCAATCCCCAGTACCAAAAGAAAAAAAAAATACAGATGCCCATGCAGCTTTAATTAGGGTGAGACAAGTGAGGCATTCACAATGAACACAAAATTTGAGAGGGAATAAATCTTGGTAACAAATTAAATAATATGTTAATATAATAGTTAAAATCAAAATTAATGCAAAAATCTATGGTGAATAGAATGTCAAAAATTTTAGTAAAAACAAGATCAGATTACTGATTTCTTTCCTCCACCTCAGGCTCCAGTATGGCTCAGCTTGCCCCTGTGCCCAGGGCCCACTTCAGACCAAATAATTGGTATTTCTGAAGGTAGGATGCAGGCATGATATTTTAAAAGCACCCGGATGATTCTAATGTGCAACCAGCATTAAGGGCAACTGCTGTAGTCCAGAGACTGCCCTAATGCTCAGATTTCCTGACAAAGTAGGGAGTTGCTAAGTACTATCATGTAATTGTGGGAATGCTTCCCTTTACCAAACCTCCAAATAGTTTCCATGTTTGGAAACCCAGTGATGGGGAGTTCACCTTTCTACTACCGGACAATCCTAGGATCACTTCTTATTTGGAGAAAGCTGTTAAAAGATAATTCTTTAAAAATTATCATGTCATACAGATATAAAATAAACATATGATAAAAATTTTATTTAACAGAGGTAACTAGACAGATGTTGTAACTAGTTCAAAAGAGAATCCAAAAATCAGACATCTGTACAGACAAGGCATATTGAAATGAATATGCATATGGAAGCAGAACAGCTTTTTGTACAAGGGAACAGGAAAGTGAATCAAATGAACCTTTGTCAAGCTAGAAGACTTGGCTTGTCTGTCAGTTCCTTAAACTTACGGAGCTGTAAAACATTTCCCATAGAACCCACAGGATAAGGCAGTAGGGTGTGCTGTTGTCAACACACGATTTTTCTATCAGAGTACAAATTATTATCCACACAACAAATTTCTTCTTTTTTTTTTTTCAACTGGGAATTGAACTTAGGGTTTTCACACTAAGCTACATATCCAAGCCCTTTTTCATTTTTTAAGACAAGGTCTCACTAAGTTGCTAAGTTTCCCAGGCTGAGTTTGAACTTGCGATCCTTCTACTATCTTTAGCCTTGCAGAGTGCTGGGATTATAGGTGTGGTCCACCATACCGGGCTACTGCACTCTTCTAACTGTTTTCCAAATTTTTACGTGCAGAACAAACACCCAGAAAATGAGCTAGAAGGCAGATTCCTTTTCAAACATTCTGGGCTTAGATGATACCCCTAAAAATGTGACTGGGGGATTGTTTGCTTGAGGTGTTAGGCATGGAACCTAAATGCCTCACACATGCTAACAATGCTTTATGACTAAGCCCTGAGAAGCGTCTGTTTTAACAGGCACATTAGAGGAGTTTGATACAGGTGTTCTGAGGAACATGTTCAGAAAACACTTCCATATTATGGAGAAGGCCCTTTCCATTGTGCTTCTCACAACAGTTTAAGGTAGCTCTAATTTCAATTTGAATCAAATTTAGTACTCTTAGTAAAGAGTATTTTCTTTTTAAGAGTATTTTCTTGTTTCCAAAATAATATGCTATGTTTTTACTTAAATCTTACAGGACAGACAAGGAACTGTTTTTATATTATATGAAAGCCTGAAGAGAGACAAGTTGGGCATGTTGTAAGTATGAAGTACCTATGAGATGTAATAAAAGCTAAGAGATTATTACAACTAACTAGATGCTTTTCCATTGGTATGCTGATTTATTGGAAGCCTATCTCATTTTAGTTAGACCTTCAGGTAATTCATAAAGTGACTTTAGATATGTTGGTCAGAGTTCATCAATATAATTATCCAAAACCGATGGGTAGAGTGTACAGTATATCTAATATATACCACTCAAGCTTATGCATATACAAGAGACAACAAGTCTGACTGATGAGAAACCAGCTCCGATGTCCTAGTTGTGAAAAGACAGTTGTTATCCTTGCATACTTAGAAAAGTGCTCAAGCCATTTAGCAAGACGTTCCTCCAGGGCCAGGGCCGGCTTTGGCCCTGGTACAGTCTTCTCCAGGTATGTGTATTTGGAGCACAGTCCTGCTAGAAGTCTTGTCACCCTCAACAGGCCCTTGGAACTTATGATAATGTTCAGCTGTCTCTCTCCTCTCTTTTGGAGCTAGAACATGGCTATAATTTAATCCAATGATTAAAGTCTTAAATATTTCTTAGTACCCGGGAAGAGGACAACATGGATATTTGAGTCCTCTGCTCCAGTACCAACGTGCAGAACTTCCTGGGTTTTGTTAAGAAAGCTTCTTTATTCAGGGCTCTGTCCACCTTTTTGTTATACTGCCGTAATAACAGAAATGAGGCCTCCATCCATAAGAACCCAGTAAATATGCATGCACCTCACCTGCCCAGGTGTTCATATCCAGAATGGTATCTAGGCATGTGTACAGAAGGAGCTGCCTTTGCTTCCCAGTGATGTGCTGTCCTCAGTTCTTTTCCCTCACGCCCAAGCTATTCTGCTCTCTCCAAATTGTCACTATGATGCTAAGGCTGTGGCAGGACATAGACTACAGGACAGTTACTGTGATTAGGAGAACCAAGCAGTCAACAGGATTTAATGTTGGAAAGCTGTCCAGAAAATGGTATTTTCTAATAACGAGGAAACAGTTATGGTCCAAGTATATTTGTAAACTCAGGAACTGAGACAAATGGTTCAAAGTACAAGGACGAGAAATCAGAATACAGAGATATGAACTCTGTCTTCCCGACTACCAGCTGGCATGAAAGGTAACTGCAGAGGATGAGGTGGGCCAGGATCAAAACTAGACAAACCCGCTTGCACAGGAGAGAAGGCTGAGAGGGGAGCTCCTTTCTGGTGACGGGAGTACAGCCAGATAGGCCAAATCCAGACTCACGATTCACGTGCCTCCAGGACATCCCAAGACGCTACCAGTTCACATTAGGACAATTCCAACCACAAAGACCAAAAGGACAATCCAGGAGTCGGAAAAGCAGCTGACCAGGAGCCCAGAGAAAAGATCATGTTATGGTTTCTATCGAAAGCCTCGCGGAATGACTGGATCACGGAGTGCTGTAGCTAAATGTGGTGCTAGGAGGTGGGGCCTACTGAGAAGGTGGTTACTGGGATTATGACCTGGTGTCCTCCTAGGTAGTCCTCCCTTATCTGCTTCCGGGCTGTCATGATGTGAGCAGCCTGTCATCTCTAGGAATGGTGAGGGGACTTCAAGAGGGGATGATTTCACAGACCAGATTTATGGTTTGGCTTTTCTGGGATAACTTCATACTGACTCCATTTATTCTGGGATTTCTGGGAAATAATAGAGAAATTTCAAGAAAGAGAAAAATGAAGAAAATTCTAGAAATGAACGAACCAACAGCAAAGGGGGAAAGAAATCATGTAAAGACCTGTGTCTCCATCTCCACCCTCCACCCTCCACCCTTACACACACACAGGCATGCAGTCTCTCTCCTCTCAATAACATCTTTTAAGAATGTTCTCTATTTTCAGTGTATATCTGAGAATCACCTAGAGGCTAGGTGAAACAACATATTCCTGGCCCCCAAAACTAAATATTCTGGTTTTGTTAATTCAGGGTTGATCCAGGAATCTGTTGTTTTAAGAAGCACCCAGGGTCTGATACATACTGATCCTATGGTAAGAAAATACAAATAACTTTTCAAAAATTCAATGATTCTGAAGTTGCCTTTGGCTATTATTTATTTTCTTCAAAGAAGAGATACTAATATTTAGCAGCTACCAGTCATAGGCCCTCCTCAGCTTCTGAAAATGTAACAAGTTCAGGGCCAAGGATTTAGCTCAGTGGCACCACAGCTGCCTGGCAAGCACAAGATCCTGAGTTCAATCCTGGTACAAAAAAATTTTTTTTCAGAAGCACTTACTTAGTCCAGTTCCTTCATTTCAGAGAAAAAATGAAGACCCAGACAGTTTAAGTCAGTCAGTGGCAAGACAAAAAGCCGTGGCCTCCTGTCTTAAGGATTGGGCAGCTTTTCATGCCACCCTGAACCAAAGGAAAGCCTGAGACTGGAAGGCAGAGATCCATGAGGGCCCAAGCCCTAGTCTCTAAGGGGACTTAATTTAAAGAAATAGGCCTACAGTTTTCACAGATGCCTTAAGGAATAATTCACCCCTCATGACAAAACAATTTTTAAAATTTAATCCTTCCAATTAAACTTTTTTCCCTTTTAATAAAAAAAAGTTTTTTTAAAAAGTTAGGAAAGTACCCGAGTTTTGTTTCCAAATTAAAGCATATGACAATCTAGTTGTTTGGGAATGTTCACAGACCACAGTATACTACAGGATGGTTTTGTCTCTGAAACTGTAAAGTGAGCGTTTGGCTTTATAAAGATGCAGTTCATGAATGGGACACACTGTCCTGGAACCTGAGTGGGACCAGTACATTTGAAATAAAAAATAAACCCAGACAAAAGTCTTCAGGCTGGGTGTGGTGGTACATGCTTGAAATCCCAGCACTCAGGAAGCTGAGGCAGGAGGATCACTACAAATTCAAGGCCAGCCTGGACTACATAGTGAGTTTAAAGCCAGCCTGAACTACACTGTGAGACTGTCTCAAAAAAAAAAAAAAAAAAAAAAAAAAAAATTTCCGTAAACACAGGGAGTAAATGTCTGTACAGCTCTACAGACAAGAATGACATAGCAACAACTCACTTTAACTAATACAGTTTGCAAAATGAGCTAATACTTCTGCCCTACCTCAGTAGTAGCCTTTTGCTAGAAATGACTAAGCCTGCTATATCCTCCTAAGTTGATTAATAAAAAATATTTACTACACAAATCCTTTTTGTTGACAAGTTAAAATGGGGCCTCATCTTTCTTATCTCCCTGAAGATTGCCACCTTGTGAGATTGAAAATACTCATTAAATTCCATCACCAGACGCACAAATGAGAGGGCCATTGTTTTTAAGCATGTGAGGGGATTCATTGCTAAACTCATTTGTTTGGATATCATTAACAGAACAATCGGTGTAGATCTCCAGGGGGTCCTCATGACCTTTGCTCGCAATCTCTTCATCATCCATCAAGAAATATCAGCACCTAATATGCAAGGCGAGACCAATTTTAAGGTGAGGTGTTAATTAACTAACGATCCTGCTTAATTTCTATACAAGGGCTGAAAATACCTCATGCTGTATTGTAAACAAGTGCTAAACCATCTTTTTTTTTTTAATTGTAAGCAGTACATATTTTACATTGTGCAGGGTCAATATTGTAAGGTTCCCACTGAACCCGTTAGTTAAATTTAATAGTTTGAAACTTTTTCTTTGAAATATAGCAGACTTGCTTTAACTTGCTGCCATCTCAAATCCAAGCTTAAGAGACAACAGAGCTTTCTGATGTTGGAGGTGACGCTGAAAAATCACAATGGAGCCAAAACAGAGACTGTCACAACCAAAATTCAAGAATGTAATCTATCTGTATTGGAGATACTACAGTGTCTGGCTGGCGATTAATGTGGAGCCTCAGTTTTTAGAGCCAGAGAAGTTCTGAAGCCTAAAAAGACAGTATGTATTAAAGACAAGCAGGAGAAAAGCTCAGAATATATATGGACCATCTACTTACCCCACTTCTCCAAAGTGGGGTTGCTGTTTCACTAGTAACCTTCTGAATCTTCCATATGGCCTCTAAATATTGGAGCTGTATATAATTGACTAGAAGGCTCCAAATTTTAAAATACAGGAGCAAGGCATGTGTAGGAGATTTGAGACACTAGCTAAAAAGAGATAACGGCTTGGTATTGATTAGCAGGATCTGATTATGTTTGAACAGGTCAAGGAGCTCAAAGGACTCAATGTGGAAAGCACATATGGTTTTTCTCTTAAACAGAAAGCCTAGTAAATCTTGGTGAAAATATATATATATTGTACCGGGGATTGAACTTGGGTCCTTGCGCTTGCAAGGCAGGCCACCGAACCCCTAAGCTAAATCCCTGGCCCCAAAAATATAATTTTTATTATATTTTTATCTCAAGCCAGGGCCAGACTCCTTTAGTGACAATAACAATGACAACAATGCTCTACTCTTCAGTGATTATATGAAATGGGAGAATGTCCATTTCTTTTTCTGCCGCATGAACATGACTGAAAAGAATCGATGAAAACAGACCAGTGTTACATCGATATTCACTAGTACTAAGGGATGTGCGGTGGTTTGGATGTGTTTGAGTGTGTCCCCCAAAGGTTCATGTGTTAGAAGCTTACTTTTCAGTGCAGCAACGTGAAAGGCGATGGACCATGTAAGAGGCGGAGCCTAAAGGGAAGTCATTGGGGTTTTGGGGTATCCTCCGAGGAGAATGGAGTGGTTCTCACAGGACACTGTCCATTTGTCCAAGAATGTTGCTATGAAAGAGGATGAGTGGCCTCTCCTAGCTCTCTGGTTTCCTGTCTCAAGAGATTTCTCCCTCCTGAATGAGATACTACCGTACCATCTGCCGAGATAGGATGCAGCCCTAGGGACCCTCACTCAAAGTCAAATTGATGGAGCTACCCAATCTTAACAGAAGTCCAAAATTGACACACTGAAAAGAATAAAACATCAGTGAAAAAAATTAAAGAAGATCCAAATAAATAGAGAGATAGTCTATGTTCATAGAGTGGAAGTTTCAATATTGTTAAAATCACAAACCTCCTCAAATTGATCTATAGATTCTGTACAATTCCTATCAAAATTCCATCTGGCAGGCTGGGGATTCAGCTCAGTGCTGCTGCCACCAGCCTCACAAGCATAAGGTCCCAAGTTTGATCCCCAGTACAAAAAAAAATTTATCTGGCATTTTGTAGAAATTGACAAGATGACCCTAAAGTGTGTGGAAGGGAATGGGGCTCAAATAACCTGTGAGTATGGGCGACAAAACTGGAAGACTCATATTTCTCAATTTTAAAATTCACTACAAAGCTACAATAATCAAGATAGTGTGGGCTGGGCAGACGCCTGCAATCTCAGGACTCTGGGAGGCTAAGGCAGGAGGATCGCTTTGAGTTCGAGACCAGCTTGGGCTACGCAGTGAATTCCAGGTCAGTCTCACTGCATAAGTGAGACCCTGTCTCAAAAAAAAAACAAAACAAAACAACAACAACAACAACAACAAAAATATATATATATAGTGTGGTATTGACATAGAAACAGACATACACTAGACTCGAGAGACCAGAAAATAAAACTAAACATTATGATGAATTGATTTTTCAGTAAGGATGCCAAAGCAATTCAGTGGAAGCAAGAATGGCCTTTTTGATAATAGATGCTGGAACAAATAGGTATCCATACACACATAATGAAATTGGACACCATAAACAAATACCTAAATGTAAGAGCTAAGACTATAAAACACTTAGAAGAATATACAAGTGTAAGTCTTCATGACCTTAGATTAGCAATACTTTCTCAGATACAATACGAAAAGCATAAACAACCTAAGTGAAAATAGGTAAATTATACTTAATCAAAAGGAAAAGCTTCTGGGCACTGGGAATATAGCTTAGTGGTCAAGTGCTTTCCTAGCACATGCAAGCTCCTAGGTTCAGTTCCTAGCACCACAAAACAAACAAAATTAAAAGAGAAATAGGCGAATTCTATGAATAATATCCATGTAATGGAATATGACTCAGTGATAAAAAAGAAATGAAGGATGATTATCTGTGCTATAACATGGATGAATATTGAAAATATTATGCTAAGTGAAAGAAGCCAGTCACACAAGGAAAAATATTTTTATGATTCTGTGTATACAAAATGGGCATGGTAGTCAAATCTACAGAGACAGGAGGCAGGTTATGGTTTCCAGGGGCTGAGGGAGAGCGGGGAAATGGGGAATACGGTTTCTATTCAAGGTGATGAAAATGTTCTGGAATTACATAGTTGTGGTTGTTGTCTATGAATATAATAAATACCACTGAATTGTAATAAAGAGTGAACTTTATTATATGTAAATTATACCTCAATTTAAAGTGAATCAATTTAATTAATTAATGCAGTTCAGCATAGAGTACTTGCCTAGCAAGGTCCTGAGTTTGGTTCCCAGCATTGCCAAAAACTAATTAATTAACTAAAAATTAGAAGGTGTCATTCTTTTTTCTCAGAGACCAATAGAATAAACCTTCTCAGCTTACTAACCTTCACTTAAGGATGACTAGACCAGAACTTAACTTACCTGTAATAAAGAGCCTGTATGTTTTTTTCTGACCCATCGGGATCAATGACTTTTTTAAATGCAGCAAAACTGAATTACTAGAAAAATGAAAAAATTAAAGATGTACAGGATGGCTCATTGTCTACATTTTTAGACTTAGGAAGCTTAAGAATTCTAGTAAGATTTCCACATTTTTTTATTCACCTAACAAGTCTGGTAACCAATAATTTATAAATGGGCATCAGTCAATGAAACAAACTTTGTGCAGAATTGGTCTGAACCATACTAAACTCCAAAAGAGGAACAAGTACTTGGGAGGAAAGGGTTTGTAAAAGGACTTTAAATAATGAACATTATTTTACTGTTATTTACAGACCACCATTGATGATATCAAAACCATTCTAGGCGTAACAAAGGAAAACAAAATGAGATTAGAAGAAGAACTAAAGTCCAAAGATGATAAAAACCTCTCTAAGGCTGATAAATGATCCTGGAACACATTACAATTTGGGAATCTCATTCTGGAGTAAGAAAGGGCAATATTTCTTCTGGTATTAGGAACAAAAGTGGTGGTGGGTGGAATGAATTTGTTTTGTTTGCTAAAATGTGAATCAGAACAGATTATAATGGATTACTCTTTTTAAAAATATATTAAGTGATCTTATTTAACCCATTAAACCAAAACTTACGGGTATTTTCTCTCAATAATATTAAATAATCTCTTCCTCTTCCCAAACTTTGGAAAAATAATCTCATAGAAAACAAATTTACAATTCTTACCCTTATCACTTCTACATCTACTTCTCAGTAAGCTTCAGGATTATGAAGCTGTTTTTTTTTAATGTTTTAGAAAGTTTTCTCCTATTTTTAAGAGTAATTTACTACATTTAAAGCATTGAATAAAAACAGTTACTATTTGTCAAAATACAGAAGTCTTGTTTTTCTAAGAAACTTCTGTTTATATGAAATTTTAAATGATTCTTTATCATTCTCTATATGTTTATTGCACCCAGCCGCTAGTGTTTGTTGCTATTGTATTTCTTCAAGAAGCAGAAAAAGCCAACCTCTAGTTAACCAAAGCATCAGAATGTGTCTAGGTGGCAGTATCTGCTTTTAGTTTAAGATACAGCATAACTCAAGCCTCTAGCTTGAATAAACATTTGTCCTTTTCTAGCTCTCCATTTAATATAGCAGTAGGACTTTTACAACGGGATTCAACAGTACATTTTAAAGGGAAAACTGTTAAAGTCATGCAACGCTGACACCATTCCTCAGCATTTGCTTTATAATTGTCCAAACTATTTCTACATCAGCTTTACTGCAGAGTGAAATACGTAAGGTGCAGCACCAAATCACATATGGTCTAAAGAATAACATTTATATCTATAAAAATACTTGAAAGGATAGGGAAAATGCATTTTTTTTCAACTATGGAATTTCGATAAATTTTTAACTGTGCTTCAACCACAGGCTAAGAATTTCTGTAATAAAAACTAACAGTTCTCTGTGTATCAGATTTTGTTTTGCCATCGTTGGAAATACATTAATTAGCCAGGTTTCCCGCCTGTGCTAGGTGCAAGGATGACCTCTTTTTCTTGCCAGATTTCTCCAATCCATACGAGGGGCCTATTGTTCAGACACTTGACGGATAGGAAGTACTACATGCCCATTAGAGTCGCGCCTCTATTGAAGCCAGAGCAACATAAGGTCCAAGAGACTCATTAGTTCACTGGCACAGTCATGTCCTGAGAGTAAATGAAACCCTCTGTCTCCTTATGGCTCTCATCTGCTCTGGACTTTAAAAGAAAACTGTCTCCGTTTTGTTCAGCACAGCAGTGGATCATTCACATGGTACCCCCACCCCCACTTAATGGTAAAAAACTATTAAATCCATAAGGGAAGTTTTGTATGTGGATTTTGATTAGCACTCCTGAGCCTCAAGCTTCTGGCAAAACAAGTTCACTCTCCTGTACCATGTTTTTTTGGAAACCACATGATTGGTTTCTCAAATAATGCTGTTTGTCTCCTTTGCATACATCATTATTGTAAACTACAGAATGCTTGTTTCCAAGTCTAGACCTTCTATCCAGATTCAGATCCTTTAGAAAATGACTGGGAGTAAGGTTCTCTGCCTAAACACCTACAGCTTTAAAGTGAAAGATGAAAAATTAGTATAATAAAACAATCATGTCATGTAATTAAGTGGAAGAAGCCAGAGGACCAGATTAAATTAGTGAAATGTTTTAATTACAGAACATTTGAAAAGAAGCACAGACCATTATCTTTTTGCACATATATGTTACAAAGATACTGTGCTACTGGTAAACTAAATTAAGTTGGAAAAATTTTATGTGCACAGTATCTACAGAATCCCAAACACAATTTGGTCAAGACAAATTAATGAGTTTTTACTATTCTAAATAGGAAACTGAAATCTTTAGTGGTTACAGAATTCCTTGAAAATGGTGTACCATTTTTTAGAAAATTTTGGGAAAACATATGAATTGAATAGTCAAGCTACCTTTGTATGAGCGATGATCTACTGTTTAATGCTGAATCTTTGCAGTGTTTGGAGAAGCAAACTGTATTAATTATTTAGGAGAGCATTATAAGAAAAGTATCTTCTTTAGTGTATTATCCATTTTAGACTAACATTAATATAACCAACTAGAAGATAATATTAAATTGCAGACAACCTGTGTTGTCTACCTCCGTAGCTATCTACCTTCCACTATTTACTTATACTGTATTTACCTCCTAGTGAACACTTGCTCCCTAGCTCCCTAGGTATGCACTATGCTAGCTTTATGTATTTTATCTTATTGCATTTTTCCAACAAATACATGCAAGTAGGTACTACTACTATCCTCATTTTATATAGGAGAAAGTTAAGATTTGGTATCTTACCCCATACTTTAAGCTAACTGAAAATAGTTTTTGGGTTTCCTCTCTTTTGCCATAAATTCTAGTATGTTGTACAAAAAAATTTGACTATGTCTTACTTGACCTAGATCATACAAGGAGTTTTCTCTGTTCTATAACAACATCTTGTGCATTGCTTAAATGTAGAAAAATGGCTTAGTTTACACTCACCTCCTGCTAATAAAATTGACTTGTGTGATTGTTAACATGGAAGGACATTGCAATTTTGTGATCCAATAAATCAGGGAAGAGAAAGTGGTGTCCACAGAATTTTCCAACGATGAGGGGTGTGTAAGACTAGTAAAGGAGCACCACAGGGAAGTACAGAAGCCTGGAAGCTGGGAAGTCATGTCCCACTGTTTTGAGAGGTATGAGATCAAGAAACCCCAGAAGGGTTAGAAGAGGGCTCCTAGCAAGGTGTAGAATAACCAAGGAGAAGTCTGGGGCACATTATTTCAGCTATGTCATTCTAACAGTTGCAAGCATCCTATTTTTCAGGCATAAAAATATGTATTTTTTATCAGAAGTAATATATTAGTAACCATCTTATAGCTTTACCAATTAATAATCACTTGTATTTGTCTAGCACTTTTCTTCTAAAGAGCTCAAAGCACTTTACATTTGTTATCTCATTAATTCTCAACACTGTCCCTGTGGGGAAGGTAATAAGTATTTTAACATTTAAGTGTTTATCTTTCAAATTTTCTCAAGCATACATTAATTATATTTCCAAAAATGTAAATGTTCACTAGTTTTATTTTACTGTTCCTCTGGCTTTAATGTGCCTAACACATTTGCTCAACTCTTTAAATGGCCTAATCATAGCAAATCTTACTTGGAAAACTGTGAATGAAGTTGCCAAGATAATGTGAGGGGGGAGACTGGGGGAGGGAAGAAGCATTTGCTGGATGTTTAATCCAACCCACTTTTAAGTGCAAACACAGTGTGCTGTGGCTTTTCTGTTTCTTTCCTTATCCCATTTGTTATGGGTTGGGTATGGTGTGAGTAGCCCCCAAAGGTTCGCCTGCTGGGGGCTTGGTCAACAATAGAGAGGTTGGTGGTGGACCTGTAAGAGGCAGGCCCAGCTTGGGGGTGATTAGTCAGGGGGGCACTGCCCTTAGAAAGGATTAATATAGTTCTCCACAGGATTAGATCCTACAAGAGTGGATGGTTATAAAACAAGGCCACTCGTGTGTGCTCAACCGCTTCTGCACACAGTTGTTTCCTTTTCCAGTTCTCTGACATGTTATGACACAGCCAAGCAGGCCCTAGCCAGCTGCTGGGACTATGTTTGGATCTTAAGTCGAACAAACAGAAGCCTACAAGCTGGGAAGTCATGTGAAGATTTTCTTTATAAATAACCCAGCCTCAGAGATGCTGCACAAAAACACAAAATGGACTAAGACACCATTCCTTCCAAAAGATGTGCCACCAGAAGGGTCAGGACTCTGTGAAGCCTGAGGCTAAGTTTTTATTCATGATTGTTTCATTAGCGATTTCATCAATGTGGAACAGAAACCTGATGCATTCTAGTGGGAGTTACCTCCCAGAGAGTCACTGAACAGTAAGGGACAGGAACTCATCTCCATAGCCTTCCCTCCCTCTGGTCTGGGCAATACCTTCCTTGATTTTCTACACAGAAAAATGGAAGACAGTACACCTGCTCCTTAGGGAAGCAGTGGAGATTCATTGGCCAATGTTGGGAGAGTGTTTCAAAGATGAAGCGTTCTACATAAATGTTTAAGTATTATTATTACACTGCTACTTCAAATGGAAGTTCTAACTTTGAAATGTGATTATACACTTTCCAGGAAAAAAAAAAACCTTCATAACCACATATATAGGTTTATTTTTCACTCTAACAGTCTAACTCATGGTTGTGAAACTTTATTACTCTTGATGGAGGGCCGTGGCTTTTATTAGTTTTAAACTGCTGGTTTCTGGGGTATTTATGTAAATGAGGGAAAGATACCAAAACAGTAAATAATAAGCACGTCCCTGCTGTTTAAAAATCTGTTGGTTAAAAACAACTTTGTTTTTTTCTTAAGAAGACCCTAAACAAAGCACAGAAAATACAGCTTTGGCATCAATGCATAAAATAGGATTTGAGTTTTGGCTTTTGCTTGTTTTTGGTAATGCTCCCACAGCATGTCTTTATCATTCTGAAAACATTTTTTTCATTTCTACAATTGTACACATTTATGTATGTTATATGATGGATATCTTTACTATGTTGATGTGCAAATGGTTTCTTGGGTGCATACCTATGTCAAAACTTAGCAAACTACGCTTCAAATACTGTCAGAGATAAACAAGGCTACACACTAGTTAAAGTGGTAAGAGCAGGTTTAACCAGTAACACACTATTACAGTAAAGAGTCCAATGTGAACTGAAGTCAACTTTTATTTGTAGAGGTACCTAGAGGCTGAGAGAATGGGAGGAGGAAGTGAGTGCTCAATAGAGTCAGGGATATGAAACCTTCCCACAGAGACAGAGGGCGGAGGTCCTACCTCCAAGTATTGATAGAATGAATATTAAATTATTTCAGTGGCCTAGAATTTTCTCAGGCTGGCACTACAAGAGGGGCTAGGGCAGTGGTGGCGAACCTATGGCATGCATGCCACAGAAGCCTTATTTGTATTACTGAAAGCTCTAAAAGTTCACCATCCCTGCGCTAGGGACTCTGAGATGGTCCTGAGTTCTACGAACCATGTTAGAGTTTGTTCAACTCTTCATAGATTGAAGGCCTGAGAAGAGGGCTCAGAGAAGCCTAACTAAAGTTTCTTCAAAAAGAGAGTCTTTGTCAATATTTAGTTTTTGAAGGCCAACAGTACCACATAAAGCTGTTCTTAAAAGAATGTATTAGAGAACATGCTGGAAGAAAATGAAATATTTAGTCACTGTTAAGTAAACATCTTTTAAAACCAAACGGAAACTGTACCCCAGTTAGAACTTTAAAAAATATGTATACATAAGTGCAATGTGTGTGTACATACATACACATGATTAGAAGGATAATCACAAAATTTTAACAAATTATTTTTTATAATATTTTAAAATTTTTATTACTGTTTGCAATACATAATAACTATATTCACTGTTGGTACATGTGTATAACACATCTCAATTTTTCCCCTTCCCATCCACATCTTTTTTTGTGGCAGTGTCAGATTTGTTTATTTATAAGTCCTTATAAAGTTAATTACCAGGTCTGGCGACATAGCTCAGTGGTGCTGTGCCTCCCTGCAAATGCAAGGTCCTGAGTTCAATTTCCAGTACCAGAAAAAACATAAATAAAAAATTTAAAGTAAATTTAATAATCATAATACAGATTAACAGCTAGACTAATGGAACAAAAAACATAAACAAATAAGATAATTATACTAAGTCAAGGTACATTGTTTTTTTTGGTACCAGGGATCAAACGCGGATATTTATGCTTATAAGGAAGGTGCTAGAACCACTGAGCTAAATCCCCAGCCCCTCAAGGTACATTTTTAGATACATTGTCCATGCTAGATTATTCTAGATTTTTTTCCTATTTTCTTGTCTTTTATTTTGCACTTTATTTATATATTGAGTTTCTCACTTAACAGAACCCACATGATGGTTAAGCTTGTGTGTCTGATTTATTTCACCTAATATTATGGTCTCAAGGTCCAAATGGTCCATTTTCTTTTAAGGTGACCATTTTTAAAGTTGGGTCTTTAATTTAAAAGGTCTAATGTCTTGAATGCTTTACATATTCTAGATATTAGGCCTTTGTCTGAGACGTAGCTAGCAAGTTTTTCCCATTCTCTAGGTTGTTTTGTCACTCCATTGGTGGTTTCCTTTGCTGTGCAGAAGCTTTTTGATTTGATGTGATCCCATTTGTTGATTCTTGGTATTATTTCCTTTCTTTTTTTCTTTATTTCCTCTGCAACTGAGGTTCTGTTAAGAAAGTCTTTGCCTGCAACTTTGTCTTCAAGAGTTTTACCAGTTTTGTCTTCCAGCATTTAATTTAGATCTTTAAAAATATTTACATCTTTGATCCATTTTGATTTTAGTTTAGTGCACAGTGAAAGATATGGGTCTACGTTCAATATTCTGCATGTGGATAGCCAGCTTTCCCAACACCATTTGTTAAAGAGGCTATCTTTCTTCCAGCTGAAGTATTTGGCCCCTTTGTCAAAGATAAGGAAGCTTGGTGTGCCTAAAAATAAAATTGTTTCTGTATCCTCTATTCAGCTCCTTTGATCAACAAGTCTGTTTTTTGTTTATTTGTTTTGTTCAGTTTTTTGCCAATACCGTGCTGTTTTGTCACTTTAGATTTGTAGTGCAACTTAAAGTCCAGATTGTGGTGCACCCTGCCTTACCCTTGTTGCCCAGAATTGCTTCTGCTGTTCTAGGTCTCATCTGGTTGCATATGAATTTTAGGACTGCTTTCTCCAGTACTGTGAGGAATGCTAACAGTGGATATTTCTTAATGGTATAATTATTTTCTTTCTATATTTTCTATTTCATAGTGAAACTTTTTAATTAGTGGAGCAAGTTAAATAAAAATCTGCTAGGATGAGAAGAGTTGTGGAAAATACAAGAATTTCTTGTATATTCCTCTGTCCAAAATGACAATGAACTATGGATCACAAATGCACAAATGGGTACAGAATCACACTTATCTGAAAATATTTAGAAAGAATAATGATTATATGACATTTATAGATATTCTAAATATATATTAGATTTAAATATCTTAATGAGTTTTAATTCTAACTCTTTTATTAAGGGGCAAATAACCTCTCTAGTCATCGGCTTTCTACCATATAAATAAAGAAAGCAGAATTGATATTGATGCTTCTGTCCAGTTCTAATATTCTATGATTCTATGTCACCAACATCAAAACATCAAAAAGCCAACGTTTTATATATCGCAGAAGGAGGTAGTTTCTTTTTCTCATTACTATTCTTTTCCCACTTACAAAAAACAACAGATGAAAACATTTTGAAATTGTTTTGCCACTTCCTATAGCCTCTTAAAATTTCCCATCTACTCCACAAAAGGATTACGATTTTAAGTGGTTAAAAAATAATGTGACCACTTAATAGTTCATTTTTACATAAACATTGCTCTCTTACAAGGAATCATTTTGACTGAAGCCAAATATATCCTTTATACTGACAGCATGTCTTTTTCATTTTTGGGGTTTTCATGCCGCTTCACTAAGCTTAGTTATTGTTAGTTGATAAAAGTAATGGAAACATTTTATTTTCGGAAGCATTTTTAACTGAACTGATACAATACATACTGTCCTCACTAGAAGATCCTGGTGCAATTGAATGTACTAGAAATGAATATAAAATATTTTAGCTGTGCATTTTTCTCCCTGTACAAACCACAACATATCTCGTTTTCACATTTACTTTGCAGGGACAGGATGAAGAGCTGACTGTCTCTGGGCTTTTCTTTAATTTATGTCTGTAACCAAAAGAGATGGACAGTGTATTTCATAACACTGTACTTGGCTAAACAGTAGGTGAAGTCCACAGTGAACTGTATAATAATACTGATGGTGAAAGTATTTCTGCCTGGCATCTTTAATCTCATCTTCTAACAACATCCTAATATGCCACTGTGTTCCTGGGCTACACCTACAGTAAGTAGACAGACACAGCCTTTCTAGGAATTGTTCTGACACTCACAGAGCAAGACTTGAGCAAAGAGCCCACTATATGGACCACACCGACTGTAATGACCACAAGTTCCATCTAAAACCCTTCTTTGAGCCTGGGATTTAGCTCAGTGGTGCTGCTGCCTGCCTCGCAAGCACAAGGTCCCGAGTTCAGTCCCTGGTACCAAAAATAAATAAATAAATAAAACTCTTCTTTGAACTTTACTTCCAAGGCAGAAATCTCTCTGCTCCCTTTGTTCTTATACCAACTTAGTGGTTCCTGGCACTAAAATCAGAAAAATATAAACAGACAGATGATATAAGCTTTTAAAGCTACACATGAACTTTTTTTTGTTCTTCTTTTCAGTGTTTTGATACAGGGTCTGGCTCTAAAGGCCAGGTTAACCTTGAACTTTCAATCCTCCTGGCTCAGGCTCCTGAGTGCTGGCATTACAGGCATCCCACACACCCACATCTTATGAACATTTTTCTTAAGACCGCTTTGCCTGAAGACTTCTAAATTTTTCTAATTACATAAATATACGTACATTACAAAAACAAAGATTGTCACATCGTTTCTTTAAAAAAATCAACTGAAAAACAGGAAAGCAAGAGAAGTTTAAAAAATATTACTCTACCCCTGTGATAACCACTGTCAAGGCTCTGGAGTATGCCTGCTATTCTTCCTGAATACGGTCCCTGTATTTGCCACTCTTCATCCTGGAACTCATCCCTCAGTATTGTACCTGGCTCTCCTCCTTGGGGGGAACAAGCCTCTGCCACCAAACTACTATTACTCTCCAATCTTTTATCTTGCTTTATTTTTCTTCAAAGCATTTGACACTATGTGATAATATGTAATATTACATAATTGACTTATTATGTCTCATGCAATAGATTATAAGTTTTAAAATATGTAGGTATGTATATAAATACATATATACACACATACATATATACATCTCCTAAAACATTACCAATCAGTAAGAGTTAATTAGTACATATTAGGTGTGCCCTTTCATCAAACGTATTAAGTGAGCTCCTATTTTATATATATATTTTTTTATTATTATTATATAATTTTTAAATAGGGTCATATCAGCCATATTGTTTTGTGAACTGTTTTTCACTCAGTAATAAATTATGAAGTTACATTAAAAATTCTTACCTAATGCAAATTTAATAGTAGCAAACATATTTAAAAATCTCCTACTGTTACACTAGTACACAGGTATTTTGACAATTCCATCAAATACATATCATGTTAAAGTCAACCAATTTAGAAAATTATTAATACTATGTACTACCACCTTATGTTCATATGGTACTTTATAGTTTCAGAGTATTTTCATATTTCACTTGACCCTTACAATAAGCTCTAGGAAACAAAGCAGAAACTTAGACAGATTAAATAATTTCCCTAAAATAGTAAAACTAGAAATAGGCAATCGTGACTCAAAGCTAGGTCTGTGTCTCTGAAGCCTGAGCTCTTCTCTGCACCTCACCATCCCTCGTTGAAGACCCCATTTTATAAATGCTTAGAGAAGAGGGAAGTGATGTGCCCACAGCTTCTTCACATAGATTCTTCAAGAAAAAATAAAGAACCTAGGACTCTTGGCTCCCTGTCCAAAGATCTCACAACTACACCATCTCTTAGCTGTACGCTACCTCAACACATTGCCAAAAAAACAAACAAACAAACAAAAAACTCCTAAACTACTGCAAAGTTAAAATGGTGATCAAAACATCCTGTTGTACTTCTCTGAAGATTGTACAAAATATTT
>NW_022900937.1:18643376-18652311 GCF_012274545.1 Fukomys damarensis
CCACAAAGTTAATGGTGATCAAAACATCCTGTTGTACTTCTCTGAAGATTGTACAAAATATTTGCCTAGTGATGTGAAGTGCAACGTGATGATACTTGCAATCCTGAGCTTATTTGATGTGGCTGGGAAGTAAATGAGATTCCAGTACCCCTGTTGTGCATAGGTGCTCACTGAGCACTTCCTGCATGGTTGGGAAGTGCCCTATATTTACAGTATTTGATCCAGTTTAACAGCAACATAAAATGTTAAAATGTGCCTTGTAAAAGCTTTTATTCCAGTTCACACAAAAAGAATATTCTGGGATTATGACTAGGAATTTCATGAGTTGATTTATCTGAATAAAACCTATAAGGTTTTGAACCATTAAGCATTCAGTTTAGTAAAAAAGCCCTTAGTGTACAGAAGAATAAACTGAGAAATGGAACAGATTTGTTTCTTGTAATAATTATGAGCAATATCTCAAACTCAGCATCCTTAGACCACTGAGCTGTGTAGGATGAATATACTAATTAATCAATTACTACCCAACAATGTACCCTGTTTATTTACTGAAATGCACCAGAAATGTGTGCAGAACTGGTAATTATTAATCATCTTCAGTAACAAATATGACTCAAGTTCACCTTCATATAATTAATAGAGCATGTAGTTAGCTTTAACATCTTGCTTTATTTGAAACAGCTATAAGGAATAAAAAGAAAGAGCTGAGCCACAAGTTGTGGTTCAATGAAATGCTTGCTTGGACTAATGTGGGTATCAGCCACAGCAGCAGTGCTATTCACACCCATCCAAAGTACGGCCAGCTGGTCTCTCCAGTAAAACTCAACTTTTAAAAACTAAACTTTTGTCCAAAAAAAAAAAACCCCCCCCAAAAAACTAAACTTTTGTCTGACTAACATCCAGGCTTATGAAATAGCTACAAAAACAGTCCAATGAGTCACTATATTCTCTTTACTAAGGGTCCTCAAATAAAACCCAAACTTGAAGTCTTGAGAATTTATTTAGATTTGGGATCTTTGTTACTGGTGTTAATAGAGATTCTTTTTTTGTTGTTGTTGTGCACAAGAACCTAGGAATCTACCTAGAACTCTGCTACCCACAGTAGCAGTACCCATACTCCTTAGCACATGACTCTCACTGTAAAGATAATTTAAAATTACTTTTCAATACATATAGAAATAGTTGCTTTACATCATACTTTACAAGTAACCTAGTTTTGAAAAAAATCATTCTTTTGGTTTGATATTGTTATAAATTTCCTTTGAGCTAGACAAACTTATGGGCTAGAAAGACTATATTTTGGGTCTAGAATGCCATTTCCTATTTCTTACTACTTATACAACATGTAAGTGATACTAAACTATATCAGCTATATTTACATTTGAGTTTGGCATCACTTGATTATTTCAAACTATGGTCAAACCATGGGTTTTTTTAGTCCTGCCAATGTGGGTTCAAATCCCAGCTCCATGACCTGCCTTCTCTGTGACCACTTAAAACACAACCCTCTGTAAGGTCTAATACACCATTTCTCCACCCTTTGGCTAAGATCAAGTGTAAGGTTTAACACTGTTTCCTCAACTTGAACAACACAACCCTCTGTAAGGTCTAACACACCATTTCTCCACCCTTTGGCTAAGATCAAGTGTAAGGTTTAACACTGTTTCCTCAACTTGAAAATGAAAAAAACAAAACTTTGAAGTATAGGAGCTGTAAACTGCCTAGAACACAAAAAAACAGTAATCAGTAGCTATCATTATTTGATATTATAATCTGTGATCACTCTAAGCTTAAGAAATTGAAATGTCTACACCTATGTGCATACAAATAAAAAGCTATTCTGTACAATAGAAATTGCAAATACAGATTAACTTTTTTTTTTTTCTTTTGGTACCAGGGATCCAACTCAGATCCTTGTGCTAGCAAGGCAGGCAGCAGAACCACTGAGCTAAATCCCCAGCCTCAGATTAACATTTTTGAAAGTTTTCTCACAAAAGGAAAAATTGGAGAAAACTTAGTGTTATTGCACAGTAAATTAAAAAGCTGTCCCACCTGAAAGTGTCAGTAGAATCTCACTTCAAAACTCTTAACTGACTAATCATAAATCATTGGATAGACTACTGTATTTTTATTATAAAATGATTCAAGGCCCCTTTAAATAGAGAGGCCCCTCAGCGCATCTGAGTATTTGTTTATAGATTGTTAACTACTTGACAGTGATACTGGGCGGGTGTGCAGAGACACTTAAAGCTAAAGGGCTAAGAATCATTGTTGGTTGAAGATCAGCAATGAAGCCAAAACATCTTTGGGTTTGGTTTGAAAATATGATTCATGTTACAAGAATGTTATAGGCTTTTCACAAATGTATCTGTTGGTCGAAAAAGGCTCACTCTGTGAAGCTGGAACTGTAACTATGATTCATGTGCAAGATGAATTTAATTGGCTGTGTTTTCAAATGCTTCCCCCAATCTGACTACATATAAGGGAGATCTGTAACAAAGGGCACATGCCCACAATATGAACTGTGTTATCTATCAGCACAAATGGTTAACAGGTTTAAAAAGTCACAAATAAATCTCCTTGCCATGGATTCCATTAGAGTTAGCATCCACAGTAAGAAATGGGAGTAGAACTGTTTCTTAATAAAGAGCTCACCAGAAGTCCTTGATTTTGATATATGACCTTGGATAAATTCTTCATTATTCTGTTGTTTCATTTCTCTAACAATCAAATTAAAATGGTAATTAAATTAAATGAAAACCCCTAACCCTACATATTATAAATCCCTTTCTCTAATATCCCTCAAATATAGGAACTGTAGCCACCACCTGCCTCACAAGCACAAGGACCCATGTTCAATCCCTGGCACCAAAAAAATAAAAATAAATGAATTGTATTCACCTTCATCCACTTTCCCCCACCCATTTATTCAACAAGTACAATCCTAGGTGCTGGGGTCACAGAGGCTCATAAAATACATATAAATATTCAGCCTTCGGACATTTACATTGCAGTGAAGGGAGACAGGGTAGCTGGGATACACAATACTAACAGTAAAATGCTCCACCAGAGTAATCCTTCTTTACATTCTGTCACCATAGCCCTTACTGCCAGCCAACTGCTTGGGACTTTCAGAATATCAATCATTTCCACAGAAGGACTCACGAAGATCTAGACAACAGTTCCTTTCCTAATGATTCTGCCATAACTCGGTACTTCCATGAGGATAATCTCGTACAAAGCCAATATATATTGCCCTTTGATGACACAGCATGAGGATGCCAGGGTGAAGCAGCATTTGCCACTGATGGGCACAGAGAGAGTTAAGCAAGGAACATTTGTCCAGCGGCAAGGGTCTCTCAAGCCCCTTCTAGTGCTGAACCTGCCTTAGAAGGCACTGAGCCCATTAAGTACATCTGAGCTCTTAGGAAGCCTGGCTCTGGGCACCTGTTTTTAGGTTCCAAAAATTATGGAATGTGAATTGGACATCATTCTACCTATGGTCTTCCCTCCTCAACCAGAAGCCCTTAAGCCCCAAACAGGAAGTCTTAAAGGAAATCCTAAATATAAACACTTATGTCTCTTTTTTATAATTCCCATACTTCATACCAACATGCTGACACATGCACCCAGTATCATTCCTGTAATTTTTCCTCTGAAAATATCAGTCACCTGGATCTACATCCCTACCTACTCTTCATTCACATCATTAGAAATACAAGTACCTCTTTGCTCACAGAGGATACATTCCAAGACTCCAGTGGATTCCTGAAACCACAGATAGTGCCAAATCTACACTGTTTTTCCCTATACATACTTAGGACAATGTTTAATTTATAAATTAGGTGTAGAAAGAAATTTACAGTAATAACTAAAAAAGGAACCATGTACTATAATAAAAGTTATGTGAATGCAGTCTATCTCCAAAATATCTTACTTTAATGCACTCACTTTTCTTGTTGATCAAGAGTAACAAAGGATAGAGATTGAAGCCTCAAATAATGACATACTACAGTATGTGAGTGAATCAGGATCTCATGATAATGTAAAACTAACATGAGACCTGGGCACGGTGGCACATGCCTGTTATCTCAGCTTCAGAAGCTGAGGCAGAAGGATTATTTGAACTCACAAGTTCAAGCCTGGGCAACATAGGGAAGCCCTCTCTCAATTAAAAAAACATATAGGCAAGTTCAGCCACTTGCCTCGCAAGTGCAAGGTCCTGAGTTTAATCCCTGGTACCAAAAATAAATACACAAATAAACATATATTATATATGTAGAAGATCAGGTCCACAGAGAGATGTTCTTTGTATACCCTTAATGAACACTAATAACTGAGTATGTTAATATATAATACTGTCTGTATAACTCATTTTTGTCTTTTCCAAACTTCTATTATTTTTTAGGATAACATACATAAAGTGCACATATCTTGTGTTCAGCTAAAGTGATGTTCACAAGCTGAATACTAGAAGTAGAAGTAGATGAAGAGAATAATCCTGGTGTCAGAAGACTCCTCATACTTCTTCTGTCACTGGTTACCTCCTTGCCCCACCATGCTAAAGGTGATAATCACAGCCCTGTCTTTTTTCTTCTTCCTCCTCATCCTCTTTCTCTGCCTCCCTCTTTTTTTTTTTTTTTTTTTTTTTTTTTTTTAGACAAGGTCTTGCTATGTAGTAAGGATTGGATCTTGAGCTCACTATATAGCCCAGGCTGCCTTTCTCAGCCTCTTGAGAGCTGGATTACAGGCCTGTGCCACCATGCCTGGCATCGGTCCTCCCTTCTAATGGCAGAGATGAGATTTTGCCTATTTTTATAGCTCATATAAATGAAATCAGACAGTAGGTATTTTCCTTTTTTTTTTCAGTACCAGGGATTGAACTCGGGACCTGGAGCTTCCAAGGCAGGTAGCTGAACCATTGAGCTAAATCCCTGGTCTATTATTTTCCATTTTTTGTGTCTGGCTTCTTCTGCTTTAACTTGTCTGTTCGATTCATGTGTTATATGTGATTATAAATCACTCTTTTGCATTGCTGTACAGTATTCCATCATATATGAATATCCTACAATTTCTCTATTGACGGGCATGTAACTTCCACAGTGAATACTACAAATATGAGTAGCACACCTATGAATAGTGCAGTGTTTTGGAGAACATGCACACATAATTACTGTTGGGTATTGTTATGGACCTAATGAGTTTCCCTTCATCCACACACTCAGATTCCTGTGTCGAAGCCCTAGCCCTCAGTGCAACTGTATTCTGAAACAGGGCCTGTGAGATGATAAAGGTTACACATAGTCATAGAGTGGAGCCATAAATCAACAGGAATTATAAGAAGAATGTCTAGCATGTGGGCACAGCAACAAGGCAGCGAATGAAAGCCAAGAATAAAACCCTCATCAGAAATCCAGTTGACCAGTACATACCTTGATTTTAAGACTTCCCAGATTCTAGAACTATAAGAAATAAATTTACATTGCTTAAGCCACTCAGCATGTGATATTTTGTTTTGTCCAGACTCAGGGGTGCTATGGCTGGATCATAAGGCATGCAGATATTCATGCCTTGTGAATATAAGCTATAATAAATACTGTCAAAGTCAGATGCTGTGTGCACACCTATAATCCCAGCTGCCTGGGAGGCTGAAGCAGGACAATTACAAGCTCAGGCCAGACGGGAAATAACAGTAAAAGTGTATCTCAAAGCAAAACAAAATAGTCAAAATATATGATGTCAACATTTTTTTCTAAAGTGATTGTTAATTCCAAATGCTTTACTTCAAACAAAATTGTTCCATATCCTCATCAACACTTGGTGTTTTCTGTCTTTTCTACTTTAGCCATTCTGGCAGCTGTGCAATACTATTGCAAATTCAGCACTTTCCATTTTATTAAACACCCAGATGTCCAGGTATTTTCCTTTGTGAGGTCCATTCAAATGTCTTTTCCTTAATGATTTGTAGGAGAATGTACAAGATATCAAGCACTTGTCAGATATATTTTCTCAAATATTTCTAGTGTATGGAATACTTTTGAGTAAAGAATGGTCTACTATCTACAGCTCTCTTTGGAAGAACTTCCTACCTTAGAAAAGATAGGGAAAGAGTCAGTAACCCTGGATGAGGCATGTAATTTCCTCACCTGTGATGAGGTTTATTCAAGAGAGCAGTTTCCAATAGACATTTTCTGTTCTCTAGCCCTTTTCCCAAGGTTTCATGATGGAAAAAATGCAATGAGTCTACCTAATATCTGGTTCTCTATGTCAGTATTTTCTTTCTTTTTTTTTTCTGGTGCTAGAGATAAACCCACATCCCTGTATATGTTAGTCAAACACTCTACTACTGAACTATACTTTCAGATCCTATGTCAGTGGTTTTTATTCTATTTACCCAGAATTTCTTAGACATACTGTGTACCAGGGGTTCTCCACGCTTAATTCACACTTTACTTTTTAAAAAACATATTTTAGCCAGACATGGTGGTGCATGCCTGTAATCCCAGCACTCAGGAGGCTGAGGTGGGAGGGTTGCCATGGGTTCAAGGCTAGCCTGGACTACATAGTGAGACTCTGTTTCAAAAAAAACCAACAAAAAATAGATTTTATATCATCAAAAGGGATATAATGCTAACATTTAACACACTATAAGCGGCCCACAAGTTAATGTGAGGTTAAGTTAATTTAGTGTGGCCCTCACAATCTCTTGTTGTCATCTTTGTAATCAAAGTAGAGGCCCAGATTTCAAGGTGAATCATTTAAAAACCACTCTGAACTTGTCTCTACTTCTGCGGTGGGGTAAGGACCTTAATAGTATACAACCAAAACAAGACACGCCAGCACAAAGAAGCTGGACGCTGAAGCTACTATAATTGCAACTGTTGTCTACATTTCAAATTCAACATTTTGCAAGCTCAAAACAACAGAGTTAGGAATCTTGCAACCCCTGGCATCTTCGGTAGACTAGCTCCTGGTGGTCTTACCAATATCGTTACTATCCAGACTCCCTGGTTTCTTCCCACTTTCTGCACTTGGTTCTGTAGACTTAATATTTATTGTTTTGCCACTCAATATCCTTCCAATAAACCTCCTTTCAGCTCAAAACAAAGCCTAAGACAACAACATACCACCATCACTTTTTCTTTTTGGCAGAGATGAGGATTGAACTCGGCGCCTTTCACTAAACAATATCACTAGCCTTTTTTAATATTATTATTTTTATTTTTATTTTGAAATTAATAGGCTGGGCTCAAACTTGTGATCCTCCTGGGCTGGCCTCCCAGACTGCTGGGATTATAGATAAGCACCATCATGGCTGGCTATATTTCTTTTTATTTATATATGAAGTTAAAGTTAAAAATTTGAATTTATAAACGTTTAGTAATAAAACACATTTTAATCCATATATTCGGGTTCTGCGACATTTTATTTGAAAAAGAACTCAATGCTTTCTTCTTTTCTTTTTTTTTCTTTTTTGAGACAGGGTTTTGCTACGTAGTCCAGGCTGGCCTCTAACTCACAGTGATTCCCCCAAGTGCTGGGAATATAGGTGTGCACCACCACACTGGGATCAATGCTTTTTAAAATTTCATTTGAAAATCACAGTACTGAAGTACCTCCCTGCCTCCCTTCAGCCATCCTCTCAGCTATCCCTGTGATAAACACAGCATGCATCCATTTATAATCTTTTAAAGACTTTTATTTAATAGGGAACCCTAGAAGGTAGAATTCGAATTATTTGCTTGAATAAAACACCTCTCAAGATCTGGCAAATACTAACGGGTGCCCCATCAATGTTTGTTGAACAGACTGTTAAAACCTGAGACTATAAAAACTAGCCACATTATCCTACATCCCCTTCAATTTTCAGCAATAACAGTAATTGTTATATAGTGTTCACATTTATAACTATGTCATTTACCTAAGGTCATTTTCAGACATTTTATCTATTCATTTTTGAGACAAGATCTCACTATGGAGTTCAGGCTGGCCTTAACTCACTCTGCAGCCTACACTGGCCTGGAACTTGCAATAATCCTCCAGAGTGGTGAATTACAGGCGTGAGCTACCATGCCTGGTTCACCCAGGCACCCTATTTATGTATGACCTCTCCAAATAAGATTAATTTAAGAAAAATAAAAGTAATGACTCTGCTGAAAGCAAGTGTTATGGAAATCAATACCTCAACAGGTGTGAAGTCTGAAAAAGGGTTTCCTAAAGAAATATATAGCTGGTGACTGAGGACTACAAAGGTTGGTAGCAACTACAAGGATACTGCTCTGGTGCACAGTAAATAGATGTTTCTGTGCATCTGAGCACTGAGCAACAGAGACAGTGTGATATTTTCTAAAACACAACTTTTTATCTTAAAATATCTAGATCTTATTTTAGATAGTGAACTCGACTGCAAAGGCATAAATACAAAAACACCCAACACTTTGGGAGGCTGAGGCAGGAAGATTGCAGGTTCAAGCCCAGCCTGGGCAACTTGGAGACTTAGCAAGATCCTGTCTAAATATTTTAATTAAAAATAATTGGGAATACAGCTCAGTCCAAAGGCTCTGGGTTCAAGCTCCTAAATAAAGCTCCCAAATAAAGAGAAAGTGCTCTCTGATGTTCAGCAGCCAATGCAAACCTGAGGTCTTGGCTTTTAATCATTTCTTTGAAGACACTTTCTCAAGTGCATCAATGTCAACTAAGAATTGCAGTGGAGCCCAGGGTGTGAGGGGGACCTCGGTTTCAGCTGTCATTCGCTAGGGTGTTCACACTATATATGTTTTATTCTTTAATTTTTCTCGTAATCAAAGTGATAAAAGCCTCCACGAATCCCGCCCCAGCCCCAGACTATTAAAAATTACCTGAAGTCCCAGGTAACAACCTAACTACCTGCAGAAGTGCCCCTCAGTCTTCGCGCGCAGCCTCCAACCTGGCACGT
>NW_022900937.1:18652693-18689504 GCF_012274545.1 Fukomys damarensis
CTACCGCGCCGTCCTCAACGACCAGTTCGGCCTCTCGCACTTCAACTGGCCGGTGCAGGGCTCCAACTACCAGGTCCTGCGCACCGGCTGCTTTCCCTTCATCAAGTACCACTGTTCCAGGGCGCCCTGGCAGGACCTGACCGCGCAGAACCGCTTCTTCACGGCTCTCAAGGTCGTCAACCTCGGTGAGTGGGGCGGCCGCTGGCCTGACCCGGCGACACGCGTCCCGCCGAGGGCGCCCCACTGTGCACAAGCACTGACGACAAGGATCGCGCCCAGGCCCGAGGCCCATCGAGGTCAGGGCCAGGGCGCAGGGACCCTGGAGTATACCGTGGGATCTGTGACGCTGCCCGGTCCCACCCCGGACTGGTCGCTGGCTCAGGTCCTTTGTGTCCCCGGGAGTAGCTAGTCCAGCTACTCATCTCCATAGCAAAGTGGACGTGTCCCCAGGACCACTCTCATCCATCACCCTTAGGGAGAGGACAGGCCACCCTCCTTCCTGCCATGTCCCTGGGAAGACAACCCCTACAGACACCCGCGCGCTCTGGGCAGTAAGGAGGGTGTCAGGAAACGTCCCTGTGCTGGCCAAAGTGGCTCTGAAGCCAAGAAGTAACTCAGGGCATATTACAGGATTTGTCCCCGCAAACATCACAGTGTGGGTGCGTTGTGACATGACAAAGCAAAAAACAAACAAACAAAAAAACTGGAAAGTACTTTTTAAGTTCCTTTGTTTTATTTACATGAAATCCCAACAAGTTCGCTTTACTAAAAGCACTAAAGGTTTTCCACCAGGTATATTAGCTTCCTTGGGTGCTAGGCCTATGAAGTATTTAAAAAGATTCTCCCCTATTAACCTTTATATGTATTTTCTGGAAATATTCTAATTCCCATGAGTACTCGCTGAATGTTTATTTTCTTTTGACAGAAGATACAGAAACATAGACACGATGTTTTATAAGTCAGAGTATAAGGCCTCAAGATGTTTTGGACCTATTAACAGCTTACAGAAAAATCTAGATTTCAGTAATTCACAATCTAGACCTGGGCGCTGAACCATATTATCCAACCACTTAGAGCCAGAATTAAAACTAAATCAGTCGTGTATAGCTGTACTAGTATCATATGATCTGATAACCCATTAAATTTAAATATGGCACATGTATTTTTGCCTAACTCACATATGTCACTTAAGGGTTTTTGAGCTGTGGTTCCCACTGGGACTGTCCTGGGCTCAATCCAATAAGGAGAAAATTATTTAGCAATGTGTAATCCTTTTTGAAATGGCCTTATGTACTACACAAAGTAAGGCCACTAATTTTAGGGGTTTCTATGAAGTTGAAGGATGAGGTGATTTTGAGAACTCAATTCAAAATTATTTGGAAAGACTGAAGTGATGACTGAATTGCAGAAGAATTAATTTGTGCTAGCACTCTCAGAATTGGAAGAAATCATTCTTTCCCAAATGTAGAGTAATAGATTAGGAGGAAAAGTGTAAGAGGAGCTTGTAGGTAAACCATGCATTGAAAGACCTTTTTTAAAAAGTCACAATTTAGAACTTAACATTTTGTTGAAGGTCAGTTTAATGATTACGGATTTCTCTTAAATACAGATGTTAAGACATCCCCCAAAAGTAGGATACTCAACATTTCCCACACAGAAAAATAAAACCTTTTGAGAAAGAAAACACAATTCTATCCTTGGTTGTTTTTTATGTGGAAGACTGAGGAATGGTTTGTATGGTCTTGGAAATTTTAAAAAATCTTACTTAAATGGAATTAAGAGTTTAAGTTAAGCAAAGGAAAACCCTTTGCTTGTGCGTGCTTTAATATAAATTGTCTTATACTGATAAAGGGATTTTTTTTTCCTGGACTTTTTAAAGGCTGTTGTATTCACTAGTTTGGTAAGGTTTATTTTTTATTTTTCCTAACGGAAGGGAATGTGAATTTGATAATAACATCCTTTTCTATTCTGTGATGTAAAATGGATCATGAAGTTCATAGTCTATGAATAAGAATAGTAAGGATTTTATTCCTCTTTTTCAAATTACTAATTATCAGAGTAATTCATTTTTCCATTTTATAAATAATAAAGATTTCCGTTAACCCATTTGTTCTTTTTCTCCTTCACTTTCCCTTCCATGAGAGCTGAGATTTTACTGATGGTTTATCAGTTTAAGTATCTTGCTGGGAAATAGATTGAGATTTAAGAAAAGCAATGTACCATTGGAATGAATGGGTAATCGGAGACTTACTACAAAGTTCCAATTTTTTTAAGTGCTTAATTTGACAGTGGCTTACCTACTGTTCAGTTGGCTCAAAATGAATTATTATGCAAAGAATTTTCCATTTCATTTTGATATTATGTTTCAGATAGTGTGGGAAATTTTTAATTTTTCATGGAATCTTAAAGACTTTAAAGCATATGTTGTACATATAAACAAAGAATATTTTTATATATAAATTACAGAGTTATAGAGCAAATCTTCCCAGTTAGTGTTATTAGTCTGACTGCACTGCAGAAATATATGGCAGGAAAAAAGATTGAATTTCTGACTTCCTTATCACAACTCCATCTCCTGTCAAATAGCATTATTGAAAATGGTTCCTAGTTGTTCCTGAATGAGAGATTATATAGTTATTATTAAACTAATAATCTTTAATCAGTCTACCATTTTAGCTAAAAACATTACCTAAACATTTGTGTGATGTTTTCACAAGTATGAATCTCTTAAAGTAGTGATATTTTAATTTAAAACTGTGATAAATATTATAAAATATACAAAGTTCCCATTGTCACCAGCCATTTCTTAAATTTATATCCTTGCTTTAATTTTAAAGGCACATTTTACGTATTTTACTCTCAGTATATTTAGAAAATTAATAATTGCTTCTAGAGTCTATTTTTCTCTTCCTCACTCCATTGATTTTTCATTTTTTGGAGCTGTGATATGGCATTTTGAATTTTAATTTCAACTGGTCCCTATACTTCTTCCTCACTTCTGCCTATCTTGTTTATGTTCTTCTGTCTACTACCCATCCTCACACCCGTACCTTTTTATTTTTTGAATGAACGATTCATAAGTAGCTTTATTATTGCCATTTTTGTGGATTTTTTTGTGACATCCTCTTGAGGCACTTAGAGATTCTTTGAGGCATTATCAGAGCAAGCAAACAAGGCAAAATACTATGAAGGAGTTCTAGGGAAGCTTGAGATAATAAACTGACCCAGTGTATTCCTAAAAATAGAAAAGTGCCAACCTGAATGGACATGTTTTCACTCCTTCTTGTTGCCAGCTACTGATGCTTCTGATTAATCTCTGGCATCACAATGACTAGAGTACAGCTTCAGGAGAAATAAGCACAAACTAGTCCAGCACACTTACCACACTCAGAAAGAGCATGACACAGTTAATACATTCTTGTAGAAAAATAAGAGAAAAACTTAGCAACGTGATCAGTCCTGAACATGTGTTGATTTCCCTGTTAACTAGAAAGAGTAATTTTCCAGATGTGCAGCTATCCTTTTAAATTGTCTCTTTCTGCCCTTTTCCACGCGGGAGCTATAAAGTTAATACTTATGTAGAGTATACGATATTTGTTATTAACTCATGCACCTGTGGTTTTATGCATGTTTTTGTTTGTTAATAGTCATTGATTTTAAATAAGAGCATTAAGAAAGATGGAATTATGAAAGTTTGTTTTGTGTCCAACATAGAATCATATGTGTATGAGTGCTTAATCCATATCTCTTGGTAGTATTGTGTTTGGTTTCATGTATGACAAGTGACTGTCAAATAAGGAAGCAAAATCTTACCAAAACCATGTCTTAGAGTCTACTATATACCTATTCCAAATAGGTTGGAACAAGATAGTATTCAGTTCAGTTGTAAAAATACAAATACATTAGTATTAGAAAGAAAATACATTGCTTTCTTATGCCTGTTACATTGAAATCGTCTTTGAAATAAGGTTTGTCTTATTGAAGACAGCTATTTGACCTAATTTCTTTATAAATTACTTTAAAATTACTAAAAATTACTTTAGCCATCAGTTGTTACTATCTAGCTTAAAGGACAGTAAAGTTGACCTAGTAATTCTAGCTCAAAGCTAATAATCACGAGTGTTTACGACTAAATTAATGATATTCTTTTCCATTTGCTTATCTGTGAAAAGAATATAGAATTACTTCAAGAAAATGAATTAGGGAAGTGCTTTGAATTAATATTTGTATCAGCCTTATCTGTATAGTTTTAAAAATTTCTAAGCCCACATATGAATAATTGTTCTTAAATAATCATTGTCAGTATTGTTCTATTTTTATATTGTTATAACTTGTTAACAGTCCTGGAGATTGTTACATGATTAGGAGCATGACAAATACATGGGCACATGATTAATAAGTATTGATGTTCACAAATAACATATCCATTTGTTTTCTAGGTATTCCAACTTTATTATATGGAATTGGCTCCTGGTTATTTGCCAGAGTCACAGAGACTGTGCATACCAGTTATGGACCAATAACAATTTATTTCCTAAATAAAGAAGATGAAGGTGCCATGTATTGAAAGTATGCATTAGAGAATACAAACACAGTATCAGTGGATTTTCTCTTGTATGTGCAATATTTATTTTTGATCCTTTGAAATAAAACTTTTACAAACACTTTTTTCTTTCTGTGGTGTCTAGTTCTTCAAGATGAATCATTGCCCTCAAGCGGCAAAGCTTTTCAGATGTTGTTATATATTGCATTCTCTGTTTAGCTAATGGGAACTAGAAACACATGAAGCCTCACACCAGTGTTTCCCTAGAACAAGGTTAAACTACAGATAAAAATGACTCTTATGTATATAGATTGTGTAGTTAGGCACCAACAATTTAACTTGACTCTACAGAAAAAATACAGAGGCCCACAAAAAGAAGAGGAAGAAAATCTTTTACATTATTAGGTCAGGGGGAAAAATAAAGGATAAGACTGTATATGGTGTATATGGTGGAGATAATATTATTGGCAAATCCAAAAATTGATGAGAATCTAATTGCAATGTGAAATCTAAATTATTCAGCTGCCAGGATTTTGCATGGAAATATTTTAAATCTCTTGTCCCATTTATCTGGAGAAGAGGGTTGGGATAAAATGCTGAAACTTCTTGTTGCTTAGAGAAACTAATACCATAGTATTTTTAAATGTAATAACAACTCTAGTTAATGTAAGTGCAACAAGGTGAATGAAATTAAGACCTACTAAAAGTTAAAATAGCATGCCAATAAAGCTGTAGAAAGACCCAGAAAAATAAATTTGGCAACTGTTTATAAAAGCAATTAACTGAAATTGTACATATCCATAGCCTTATTGGCAACGGGGAGTAGGCTGAAATTTTAAAGACTTGATGGCACTTTTGCATTAGAATTTTATTAAGTTAATTGCATTTTTGAAAGCAAAGTCATTTAAAAAATTTATCCTTGGGGATAGTCACAAAATACCCAGACGAATGGTAAATTTCAGAAATTTGGAGTAATTTAGGGAGAACTAAGTAGAACTATTTAATTTCTAAACCAATGGGTGTTTAAGATTTATGATTGCTCCTATAATTACAAACATACATTATATATCATTTTATGTTAATGTGTTGCTGATACTCTGCTACATTTACACATTTTTGTAGGAAGATATTTTATAAAATTGAATATAATGCCTGTTAAGTGAGTAGAGAAAGCAGAAGCAATTGAGGTGAAAGCACTAAAATAATGAACTAATACTAACTGGCTTCTACAAAAGTAGTTATTTAAAATGCGCTACAGAGAGTGAACTGTTTTCAAATATATGTAGTGTTCACTTGTTTAAAAGCAATTCTAAATAACAATTTAATCAAAGGAGTACGTATGCCAATATATTTAGTCCAGAAAAATATACTTGACACCAGTTAAATGAATGGCTTATACAAAGGAGATAATGTTACATTAAGCTTCATTAATAATAAAACTGTCTATTAGCATTTTGCAAGGAAAGCTAGAACTGATTCCCTCTGTAATGGACAAAGTTAAATAACTATAGCTCATAAGTTTTAAGTCAAATACTGCTCATTCATTGCTGCTGATCTTGTCAATACTTGCTGTAAAGGTTTGGTCCCAACACAAGGTTGGTAAAATGGTTTTTAATTACCAGACTATAAATGCACCTTTTCAGTAGAGTTGTACCTCTTTTCACACTGGCCTGTTTGATTTCTGATAATTTGTACTGCTGACTCTGCTTACCTGTTTTTCAATAGCTACAGTCAGTGTGACTTCTTGTCCATATGGTGATAGGTAAGTCTCCTTGGAGAACATCTTTGACAAACTACCCTATTGATCTCTGTAATTCTTTGCTGCCTGCAGCATTAAATAGATCCTTAATTTCTTATCTGGTGTGCTCACTGTGTAACAATTAAGCAAATGTAGTATTTTCTTGTATTACATGAAAATCAATAGACCTTATGCTCTTATGGAGTTGATCACGGTGAAGGATGAACTGAATGATAGTTAAGGGCATAGTTCAAAAATTAAAGTATCATTCATTGGATTTAGTAAGTCTTGTAGTGAACCTTTTAGTATGAAAATTGCTTCCCACTGAACAGTAAAGGTTTCAATTGCTTTAAAGTTGCATATTCCATAGAAGCGTAGTCTAAAAGGGATAAAGTATGAATGCTGAGATCCAGGAGGTTAAGTGTATTTTTAGTGTCAGAGCTATCTTTTGACCTATGGCTAATTATTTCTTTTGTGTCTTGGCTTTTCCATCTGTAATCTGAGAACAAAGCAAGACACCTTTCTACCTTAAAAGAAAAGGTAACATGATTATGCTTGTAAGCACAAGAGTTTTATTTCAGTAAAAGATCTATTTTTGAAATCCACATTTCTATGTTCCTTGTATTTGTATTTATAAAGGACTTTGTCAATAAAAGAATTTCAAAAGCGGTGCAAAAGGAAGACAAATTGAAAGCAGTTTGTGTGCTTCTGTGCCAGTGCCTGGTGACCTAAGGTGGCATGGTGGCGGGGGTCGGGCTGGAGTGAGCCCTCCTTTCTGGATACCAGGAGTCTCTTGGTTAGTGAAACCATTAATTCACATTTGCTGCCTATATTTAAATGGGCTCTTTGTCTTTAAAATAATCTAGACAAAACTTTTTTTTAATGAAGATGTGTTTTAGTACAAAACATTGCATCTCTTGTTATTTCTATTCAAATCAATTATCAAGTATTCGGAGAAAATTCCTAGATTCTCTGTAGGTTGTAAACCACTATAAAGACACAGTAACACAATTGAGAGTACGAAAGTGACTGCTAATATAAAAGCCCTGATTGTTCAGTGATGGTGTCCTAACATACCAAATTGTACAAATAGTTAAAATTTCTTTCATTACACATATTTGACCATTAATGTTTTACTGTTAAGTTAAAATTTTTTTTAAATAATTAAAGGCCATATCTATTTTAAGTTCATTTTATTTCATGTTATTTCCAGTTATGTCCACCCAAAACTGTAAGCACAGAACATCTATAATTATTCACAAAATGTTTCTTTGATCTATTAAAAGAATGAAAGATTCCTGAATGAATGGGGTGGCATCAAAGGTAAGGATCTTGATTTCACTTTGCTTAAAAGCAAATGCAGATAACAGAAACCTTATCCTAAAGCTGTAGATCAGGTGTCTTCTTTTTTTTCAGCACTTAGCATTGAGAGTAATGATGTTTGGAAGCTTCTTAACCTAAACAAGTACTTAGCATTACATCTCACCAGGGTCAACAGTGTAGGGTATCAGAGTTAAACTGTGTTACTGTAAATTAATGGAAAATGTAACTGCACTTTGCTGAAAGATCAATGTCCAATAAAGGCTGCACAATCAAATCTTGTTGCAATGATTGAGGTCTTTAATTGCCTTTCAAAGATAAGGTGGTAATCAACACAGCTTTAACTGATCTTTTTTACTAGTTCAATTACATGCTAATGACTAGTGCCAAGTCAGAATCTTTAAGTACTTATATTTATTAAATCTTATGTTAGTAATGAAAAATTACTTAAGCTACATAATCAATAGAACACAAATCTTCATTATTATATTTCACTTGCATTACTAGTATATGTGCTCTACAAATGTTTCATGAGAGCTCTCCTGACAATAAGTTACTTAGTAGTGACCACAGTCTACAGATTATTTTCCTAACATAAATTGGAGCTCAGATGTTGATTTTTTTATTTTAATAAAGATGTAGCTAAAATATTGTAGTTTCTCCGAAAACATATTTGGCCATCCAACCACCCAGGGTTCTAGCCTTCTAATGAAAGTACTAATACAACTGGAATGAAATAAATGTAGGGTATTTTTATGAAGTTTATTTCCAAATATTCCATTAGCTTTTTAGTAAACAAAGTGACCCCACCAAAAGCCTACAGTAGTCTCATAGTTTGGGAAATGGTAAAAGAAAGTATAGGTGAGTTGAATATTAAAATAAAAGATGTCTGTGCTTTGAAGAATGTGATCAAGGACATAGATAATCCTGCAGAATGGGAGAAAATATTCACAAATCATTTATCTGGTAAGAGGATTATATCTAGCATATATAAAGTAGTTAAGAAAACTCAACAACCCTATTGAAAATGGTTTTGAAAAGACTATTCGAGGAAGACATATAAATCACTAACTCATGAGAAGATACTCACCATCATTAGGGAAATGAAAAATCAAAACTACAGTGAGATACCACTTCATATCCACTAGGATGGCTACAACCAAAAAGATAAGTGTGCATAAGGGTGTAGAGAAATTAGAACCTTCATACATTGCTAATGGAAATGTGAAATAGGTGCAGTTGCTTTGAGAAAGTTTAGCAATTCCTCAATTTTTTGTTTCATTTTTTTCTTTTTATTGAGTATTGGTACATTTTAGGTATACAGTACAGTTACATTCATTATTGGGATCTTGTACCTTTACATGACAGGACAATTCCTCAATTTTTTGTTTCATTTTTTTCTTTTTATTGAGTATTGGTACATTTTAGGTATACAGTACAGTTACATTCATTATTGGGATCTTGTACCTTTACATGACAGGACAATTCCTCAATTTTAAACAGGGAGTTACCATAACAGGTAGGATGTCTACTCCTAGCTATACACCCTATAAAACTAAGATTATGTCTGTATAAAAACTTGTACATGAATATTCATACCAGTATTATTCATACTAGCAAAAACGTAGAAATGACAAATATTTGTCAATTGATAAGCAGAGAAAGTGTCACAGTCACACCATGGGATGTTAATAGCCAAAAATAAAAGGAATGAAGTACTGACACACGGTACAGCATCGATACAAAACTTGAAAACATTAAGTAGAAGAAGCCTATCATAAAAGACCACATATTGTATGATTCCATTCATAGTAAACAAAATATCCACAATCAGAAAATTCCTCTATAGAGACCAAAGTAGGAGAGCAGTTGCCAGGGACTGGAGAGGTGGGGAGAAAATGGGGAGTGACTGCTGATGAGTGACAGATTTAGGGGTGGCGAAACTTCTAAAATTGTGATGGTAGCAAAATTCTGTGACTATACACAAACTACTGAATTGTACACTTTAAGTGAAAGAGCCATATAGCATATGAAGAATATCTCCATAAAGTTGTTAAAATATATGAGGGGAAAGGGAATGCGCAATTCATGTTTCATCAGTACAATTTTAGTTTTGAAAGATGAAAAACATTCTATAGATGGATGGTATTGAGGGTTACATAATATTAATGTGCTTAATACTACTGAACTGTAGGCTTAAAAGTAGTTAAGATGGTAAATATGTGTATTTTACCAGAATTTAATTTTAAACTAGGCACGGGGGCATACGCCTGTTAATTCCAGCTACTCAGAAAGCTGAGGCAGGACAATCATAAGTTCAAAGCCAGACTGGCAGTTTAGCAAGATCGTGACTCAAAGTAAAATAGAGCTAGGGATGTAGTTCAGTGGTTGAGTGCTTGCCTAACATATAAGAGACCCTGGGTTTAATCCCCAGTACCGCCACAATAGTTTTTAAAAATTAGTGAAGGAGTCAACTATGATAAAATAGATTTAATTGGATGATTCACATAACATATAATTTGAGTTTAGGGGCTAGACATATAGCTCAGTGGTAGAGCACATACCTAACATACGTGAGATCCTAGGTTTGGTCTCCAGTACCAAAACAAAAAACAAAAAAAAACCATAACAATTCAGAAAGCAGTTCACATTAACACAGTTAAATCATTAATTTACCACTTTTTATATGTTACAGTCTTAGAATTTTAAAAATTTTAGTTATGAAACCTAGTTTAAAATTAATTAAAATAAAATCTCATTTGGTATCATTTGTAGTAGCATTAAGAAAATGATATATTTGGGTTGAGATGATTTAAAATGATACCAAAGTAAAACATGTAGTGTTAGTAAATGAACATATCCTTTCTTAGATCCTAGTTGCTGAATAAAGAATATCAGTTACTACTAGTATGAAGTTTTATATAGTATTGCTTATAGCTATTTTAGTTGCACTTATATCATTTTAAATACAGTTTATGAACATTGTACTATTCCATTATATTATTAATTTATCTTCAGTGATATTTATAGTATCAATTTAAAAGCTGTAAAACTTCATGAAAAGTAGCTTAAACACAAAGATTTTGATAAACAAAAGCTTTCCATTTTTAAAAGGGAATTATAGAAATTGTACTACTTAAAGGTTTGAATTTTTTGTTATTGTTGATAGAATTATGAACCTTATAAACTCAGTATCTTTTAGTTAACCTAAATGCATAAATCTGTTTGAATTCATCTTATGAAAAGAGATATGTCATTAGATATATGATCATTATATGCTTTAGTGATTCATGGACCTTGTTATATACATGCTTTGTAATGTATGAATTATTTAGTAAGAAAAATCACAATAATTTTGTTGTTACTCAAAAATTTATGGGTTGGCAGAAACAATTATGCAGCCCCTGAAGCTGGTATGTTAAGGTAGCATCATTAACACCACCTAGTATGATTTTTTTAGTAGTTACTTGACATAACCTTTACTGCTTCTGCTAGAATATATCAGTAATTTTATAACCATCTGTCAGTAAACAGAATGTTGAATTTATTAACCACAGCGATTCATCTTACTGTATTTTTATACTAGTACATAACTTAAAATCAGACATAAAAAGATGCCTACTCAAACCCTAAAAGAATAAAAATATACAAAAGAAAAATTAATACTCCAGCAAATAGACATAAACATTAAATTCCATTTAATGAAAGTGAATATTTTTACTTCAAAATGTAGATGTTTAAGAATCGGATGGAAATAATTTATAAGCATAAGAGATTATCTTGAAACCTTTTTTACATACTGTACATGGCCTTTATTGTAAGGAAGAGCAAAGTTTTTACTTTCTCATGCTTTCAAATCTTCAAATTTATAAAATGGAGGGATAAAGAATTTGAAAGTTTGAGTAAGAATTTAGGCTGGGCATGTGGCTAGGAGGGTAGAGTGCTTGGCTAGCATGCACTAGGCTCTGGATTCGACCTCTATCATAAAAAAGAAAACAAATCTAAATTGTGTCACTTACTTTTGGATCACCTTTAAAACTCCAAAGCCACTCCTGCATCCATCCATCCAACAACTGCCTTTACGCTGACAATGTTGGAGGCAAATTTTAGTATTTTTACCTGTCAACAAAATCTAGCAGTTCTGATTCTACATGTAGGGTCAGTGCAAGCCAGATTGAAAAAAACTGCTGTTGTACGCAACTGGATGGGAATCATTTGTTACTAGTTTTTGTTTCCAACACTTGTCATATAACAAATGCTCTATGTCAAATAAATATGTGATCCAAAATTTAAAAGAAAATTTGCCTTTGTCATTAATGGCTTTAAAAAAAACGGACACTTCAGTTGAAAATCATATGAAGTTTTTACAAGAACAGCAATAAATTTTGACATATTATCTCAGATATAATGAATTAACTATGTATTCTGAAAAATACAGCATTGAAATCTTATTGCAGTAGCCTATTGGGGTATTTTGAAAGGTGCCATCTTTGCCCATAATCCCACCACTTGGGAGGCTAAGGCTGGAGAACCAGAAATTCATGGCAACTTAGTCTAGGCAACCTAGCAAGACTCTCAAAATAAAATACAAAAAAGGACTGGGATATAGGTCAATGGTAAGAGTGCCCCTGGCTTTGACCCCCAGTACCACTAAAAAAGAGAAAAAATGCCATTAAATGTCTCAAATCTCATATCACATGAATTTCTTTGTGTGATACTAGGGATTGAGCCCAAGCAGCACTGAATTATACTCCCAACCCTTTTTAAAATTTTTATTTGATATAGAGCCTTGCTAAATTGCAAGAATTGGATGGCACTGAACTTGCAACACTCCTGTCATAGCTTCTCAAGTAGCTGGGATTACTGGCACGTGCCACTATGCCTGATCAGCAAGTGTTATTTTTAAGTCAAATTTAGGTGATGTGCAAAAATAAATGAAGTGCAATTTTAAACAGAGAGCACTGGGACCGTTACACTTACTCTTTTTAAACAGAACTGGAAACAATGTGTTAGTGCTAAGATGCAAGAAGAATGTTTTATTTAATTTATTTATTTATTTATTTTTAAGAAAAATGCTTTAATTGCATCTTTAAAACATGGAAGGGTCACCTCATGAGGCAGGGCCCTCTGTGTTTACAGGATACATGACAGTTCCTTAAAAAAATGACAGAATTCCAGCGTTAAGTCAACAGATTACATTAGATTTGTTTTGTTTTGTTTTGAGCAAGGATCGAACTCAGGACCTCATGCTTGCCAGGCAGGTTCTGTGCCACTGAGCTACAGCCCTGGCCCTAAATTAGTAATTTTTAAAGTTCTCTTTAACTCTAAACTTTATCATTCTTGCACGTCTACATCTAATTCCCAGTCGTACTAATTAGTTTAGTATTTATCCCTTTTCCACTGTATGTATAACATCATGAACCCTGTTTTGAAGAGAAAAGAACTGGTATAGGTTCTTGCTCTACCAATGCTGGTTAATGAAAGAGAAAAAGTTCGGCTTTCTAAGCTTTAGTGTCTTCACATGTACAGTAAGTTTATCAGACACAAAGCAGTTGCTTTGACCAAGTTCTCTAAGAGCTTTATACATATTAACTCAATCCTTCTCTTACAACCTTATGATTCAGACACTATTTTAATGCCTATTTTTCAGCTATAGAAACCAAGACATCTTGCCCAAGGTAACACAAGGTGAGAGTTCTTCCAATGCCCCAAATCTGTCTGCAGAGTCCGTATTCTCAGCCACTACTCTACACGTGTCCTGCGATGCACAGGACACTTCCGTCAATGCAGAAGTGCTTTCATGATGTAAAGAGGCACTCAAAAGTGAGTGATGTACTGCTGCTATCCCACGCTACTGAAGTAATACAGATGTAGCAATGAGAAGAAACAAAGTACAACAGCCTGCTCTGCCTAAAGGAAAAATGTATTATGTAGAAATTAAATCCAGGGGCATTTTAAAGTAATGAATTAATTCATCGCAGAGTATCTAAAACTCACAGTGCCTGACACATAGTGATGTTCTGTGAATATCTTTTGAACTGTCACTTCTACCTCTGCACAAGTGCTGGAATTGTTTGCACTATTTTTTTGTTCTTTCACTTCTGTCAAAACAAAAGAAACAGATAAGCCTGTCAGACTCCTTGGAGTTTGTTCATTTTGTCCATATCTCTTCATAGTCTTCTTTTAAAAAACATAGTAAGCAACATGAAGAAGATGCTTATTTATTATTTTGTTGCTATTGGTATTATAAATATTTTTTTCAATTAAAATTGAGAGGATACTATTGCTGGTGTGTAGAAATCCTACTTTAACATTTTTTTATTTTGAAAAAACTTTAGGGTTTCAAAAGAGTTTCAAAGATAGTACAAAGTATTCTAGTGTACTCTCACCTAAATTCCCCTGCTAGCATCTTACATAACTGCTATAGATATGTCAAAACTAAACACAAAAATCAACACTGATGCATTACTATGAACCAAACTCCAGACCTTACTCAGATTTCACCAATTTTTCCATTAATATCCCTTTCTCTTTTCCATGATCCCATCTAGGACCCCATGTTTCATTTAGTTGCTATGTCTCCTCCTTAAGTCTCTTCTGGTCTGTGACAGGTTCTCAGACTTTTCTTGCTTTTTTGTGACCTTGACAGTTTTGAGGAGTCCTTCTGAGGTATTTTGTGCAATGCTCCTCAGTCTAGATTTGTCTGATGCTTTCCTCGCGATTAGGTTGGGGTGATGGGTTTGGGGGAAAGACGACCACAGAGATCAAGTGCCTTTCTTTTCACATCACTTTAGTGCATTCTAGATGTCAGCATGACTTCCTATTGGTGATGTCAGACTTGATTACTCAGTTAGGATGGGGTCTGTTAGGCTTTTACACAGCAAAGCCGCTTCTTTTGTCTTCTACAATCTATTATCTTCTAAGTTTTCTAAATTAATAAACATATACTGGAGGTTATACGCAAGGACTCACACTGAAAGTGACAAACAGATTTCTTGACCATATGATAGGAGACACTGTTTGCTATAAAATGTGCTGTCAGTCTTGGTTTGGTGGCAGCAGTGGTGGTAACAGGAAGAGGAGCAAGTAATGCCCAAGGCAGGCAGAAAAAGTACATGCAAGTTGAGTTCCTATCACTCAATCCACTTTACTTCGCATTCATTCATTCATTCAACAAATTTGAAAATGCCCACAAGTTAGTCTCTTATGTAGTAGGATTATGGAAGTGAATAGACACACAATTTCCTCCCTTCTTCTGGTGGAGAGACAAATAAATGAGTAAAAGGGGCATTGTTAGCTGGATAGTTAGACATTAGCGGACCTGAAACAAACGAGGGTCCAAAATAGCACGTGTTGCCATTAAGTGAAGAAAGACTTCAGTATATAATAAATTCATAATAATTTGTGCTCACACAGAGCACAACATTTCATGCCTTCTCACTTGAAGGCCTCTCTGTATATATCTACTTTACAATAAATTCTACTTATATTTCTGCATGGCCTACGTGTCTTGGTTGAATTATTTCATTAAGCGTATAAAGAGCCAAGGACCAAGGAAGTGAGGTTCCAGTTCCTTGCTGCATGCATCAGGACCCAGTTTCCAGGGAAATATGTTAAATAGGAGAAATAGTAACAAGAGAAAGGGACTAGGAATCATGCAATCATGCTCACCTTCACGCTTGTGCCAAAGGGTGTATGGATAGGTCTGGAGTTGCAGAAGGCCTCAGGAAGAAGGTGGCATTGGATCCAAGACCTGTGAGGGAAGGAGCCATGCAGTTATCTGGGATAAGAGCAGTCCAAGTAGAGAAAGTAGCAAACACAGAGGCCTTGAGGTGGGATGCCCAATGTGTTCAAGGAACATTGAGAAGGAGGCTGGTGTGAGTGAGGGAGAGTAGCAGAAATTGATGTTCTAAAGTTCAGAAGAGGGGTTGGGGGATAGATCAGTGGTAGAGGCATGCATGTGTGAGGCTCTGGGTCAATGACCAGCACCCAACATCAAGAACAACACAAAGTTCAGAAGAGGTCATTTCGTGGAATGGGTAGATTTTTGTAGGTCAATGAGAAGACTGTGACATTGACTCTCCATAAGGTAGGAAGCCATCTGGAGAGTTTTAACCAAACAAATGAGCTGATCTCACTCTGACAAGGAGGTTGAGAGCAGAATATTTACAGGACAGTCAAGGGTGAAAACAGAAGATAAGGAAGGAACACTCTGGACTAAGGAAGTAGCAGTGGTGATGGGAGGGTTCAGCTTCTGGACTAAGGATTCAAGATGGAGAGCAAGATAATAAGCAATGAAAGAAAACCACTCAGAATTTAGAGTACCAAAATGTAATTTTCCTTATTAAAATTTTTTTTCTTTCTTTTTTTGGTACTGGGGATCGAACTTGTGCTCGTGCTTGCAAGGCAGGCAGCGAAACCGCTGAGCTAAATCCCCCAGCCCCCCAAAAACATTTTAAAACAACACCACCAAAAATGATTTAAAAATCAGCAAAAGGCTTGAAAAGATATTTCTCCAAAGAATATATACAAATGGACAAGCCTATGAAAAGATTCTGAATGCTGGAAATTATTAAATACAAACCAATATCACAATGAATATCACCTCACACCCAATAATTTGACCACAAAACGCAAAACAAGAAAATAACAAGTATTGGTGAAGATGTGGAGAAGCTAGAACACTTAGGCATTTTGAGTGGGAATATAAAATGGTACAGCTATGTCATGTTATGGTGGTTCCTCAAAAAAATTAAACAGAAAATATGATACAGCAATTCTACTCCTGGGACTATATCTGCTCTGGTTTGTATATAAATGCATTCCTCCCACAAGTTCATGTGTTCAAGACTTGCACAGAGGGAAGCAGTACTGGGAAGTGATGGGCCTTTAAGAGGAGGGATTACTTGGAGATCTGTAGGTTACTGGGGAGCTTCCCCTAGAAGGGGATGTTTGGCCCAAGTCTCTCTGGCTTCCTGTATTGAGCAGTAATCCCTTCCTCCCACACAAGAGCCCTCTATTGTAACATTGTCTTCGGTGAGATCCTCACCAGAACAGAGCTGATGCCCGCTAAATGTCCTTGAACCTCCCCAAATTACTGTAAGGTAAATAAACCTCTTCTTTATAAAGTAAGCCTGGCTCAGGTATTTCATTATAGCAATGAAAAACAGGCTAATGCAATATCTAGAAGAATTGAAAGCAAAACAGGATCTGGTTTATTTTACTTTGTTTTCTTTTGGTACTGGAAATCAAACCAGTCTTTGAAAATGTTAAGACACCTTCCACCACTACGCTACACCCTTAGTCCTGGAATAGGATTTTTACACATATATTCATAGTAGCATTGTTCACAGTTGCCGCAAGTGGAAGCAATCCCAGTGTCTACCAAAGGATGAATGGATAAACACAATTCTGTGTGTATATTTAGTTGTCTTATTTCACCCTTGATAAGAAAGGAACTTCTGACACATGCTAGAATGTGGATGCACACTGAAGACACTCTTGTAAGTAAAATAAGCCCGACACAAAAAGACAACTATTGCATCATTCTACTTGTATGATGCATTCAGATTAAACACATAGATATAGAAAAAATGTCAGGGACTAAACGTTTTTACAGTGTTGAAAGGTGAAAAAAGTTACGGAGATTGGTTTTACATCAATGTGAACATACTGGACACTACTGAATGACATACTTTTCAAAGTGATTAGGATGGTATGTTTGATGTTATGTCTATTTTATCGTAAATTTTAAAAATTTGAAACCAGACACTTTGCAGAAGTGTCTCTATTCATTAAGTTTACCAGCAGGTAGGAGACAATATGGGGGAATTTTCCCATTGCCATCACATGGGTGGCCTGCTTTGTTTTTATGGTGAGCCATCATGGTAAGCCTTGACATAGGCCTGGCCATGATTGAACTTTGAGTCACCTCGCCAGCACGGACGTGCTGTCGCCCATAGCAATGGGCTAGTTCAACTGGTGGTCTGACCTGTTGCCTAGCAAATGTAGCCCATAATACTTGTTTTGTAGAACCTTGTGAATTTTCCAGTCTGCTACACCCTGTTTGTATTTTTGGTTTCGGTTTTAGCCTATATATACCCCACGTTGAAAAATAAACGGGGCCTTGCTACGAAGAGAGCATGAGCCTGGAACTAAGTTCGTGAAACTGCTCCCCTGTTCTTCCCTCGGGTTTGGGACCTGCTGGCAGGACCCCGACGTCGCGGCTCGCGACAGTTTTCATGATTCTCTCTGGGGTAATTTTTCTCCTAGCACTTACCACTGTGGGACCTATATTTTACTCATTTTTCTGTTTCTGCCATCAGAATATAATTTTATGGAGAGAGGGATTCTCCATTACATTTCTAAGTTCCTGGTGTTAGATTTTCACCACTGAAACAAAATACCTGAGGTAAACACATTGCAAAGAGGAAAAGTTCATTTTGGTTCATAGCGTCGAAGGTTTCAGTCAATGGCAGCATTGATTTTGGGCCTGGGGTGGGGCAGAACATCAGGGTGGGTAGTGCATTGCAGAAGAAATCTGCTGCCCTTATGGCAGATGGAAACAAGAAAAAAGGAAGGGGTGGGACTCCCAATATCCCCTGCAAGGTCACACTCCCAATGAGATAACTTTTTCCCACTAGGCCTCCTCTCTTAATGGTTTTACCACATCCAACAATGCCACAGATTGGGGACCAAGTCTTCAGCACATGGCCTTTGGGAGACATGTCATATCCAAATTATAATTGCCCTTCAATAAAAAATACAAGTGAGGCCGGGTGTGGTGGTGCACACCTGTAATTCCAGCACTCGGGAGGCTGAGGCAGGAGGATCGCTGTGAGTTCGAGACCAGCCTGGGCTACATAGTGAGTCCCAGGTCAGTCTCAACTACATAGTGAGACTCTGTCTCAAAAAACCAAAAATAAATAAATAAATAAAACCAAAAAAGAAAAAGAAAAAATACAAGTGAGGACAGATTTCCTACCACAGTCTGCTTTATGGCTACAAAGTAACTCAGCCAGTGCTAAGTGACTACCTGACGTTACCTACACTATCAAAAAAGAAAGAAAAAAGCGTACCATGTGCATAAGTTCAATGCTCTTAAATATACCTTGAATCTAGATAACAGAGCTTATTTATGCAGTAAAGATATAAAGTATTTTATCTCAAGATCATTATAAAATTGCCTAGTATTATCTGTGACTGATATATCTTACAATAAGAGTTAAGAGACTTCTGGAATATCCTTGTTCAAACCATCAAAGTTAAGATTTTTTACTCTATGAAGGCTAACTGAAATGTGATTATATTGACTGCAAATATTGAAAAAGAATTATAGTTTTCCATTTGTGTTAGAAAAGCTTCAGAATATGTATGCAAATTTGGCAAATGGAGTTGGTTTTCCCTATGGTACTATGAATAAAAAGGACATTTAAACAAATCATAGGTACATAGAAAATCGCTAGTTTTGTGGTCTATTTTCTCAAATAATGGGAAATGAACTTTCAATAAAAAGTACATCAGGACCTTGGATGAAGGGTTTTTCAGGACTGAAATGCAGGATGGAAGAGGGATTCGTACAATACCTAGAGGATCCGACTAAATGAATTTCTACCTAAACTATTAAGTTACAGCAACTAAAAGGTGATAATTTATCTCCGGCAGTGGTCTTTCAAATTAAATATAAACGAAATTTGGGCAGTGAAAATTATTCAGAAAAAATGATATTATACTAAAAATTATACTAAAAATGATCAACTTTTAGATTTTTTGCTTTCTTACATTAATCAACTTATCTATTCGAGAGGAAAGAGACACTATTCCTCATTGATTTTATGAAAAATTCAAATTCCAAAAGTAAAGCTGATAGGTACACTTTCATTACAAAAAGAGGAAGGCCGAAGCTACATGCTGTCACTTGTAAACAAATTCTGGCATAAGCAACTGCAATTTTTTTTTTTTTTTTTTTTTTTTTTTTTTTTTTGTACAGGGGATAGAACTGAAGTCCTTGCGCTTGCAAGGCAGGCAGCAGAACCACTGAGCTAAATCCCCAGCCCAGCAACTGCAATTTTGAAAATATATGGTCTAGACCTGATTTTTTTGCAACTGTTAAGAGATTACGAGGCTATTCCTGCAGCTGTTCCCAAGCAGTTAAACTCCTTACTGAGTTTCTTTACCATTGCTTTTGACTTGGGGGCTGTATCGTATTTTTAGGGCACTCTTAGGGGACCTCACTAAAAATTCATATGCGTCCTGCTAATGTGCAAGGCAGATGATCCTCCGGACCTCTGACTTGGAATAAGAGGAGAACCTTTCAATTCTTTTAGTTCTTGACTTGCTGCTGTTGAGGCTCAAATCAGCAAGGCTTGACGAAGTGTGGATAAAAGAGAGGCGCAGTCCCCTTTTCGAAGTCAAGCGATACGCAATTTTAAGCCTTTAATTGGCTTTAGGCAGACTCTAACCCTATATTAATTTCGTCCTCTGTTAGATGTTTTCACGTCTCAGCCTTTAACAAGCATCGAGAAAGAGCCTTCGCCTCACTGGGAACCGAGGGTCTGGTGAGCGCGCAGGATTTACGCTCCGCAGCCTTCCGACGGTGCTGCCCGCCCGGAGCTGCCCTCTTCCAACATGGCGCCACAGGAGGCGGGTCCCTCACGTCGGCTCCCGGGGTTCCGGCGCCGGCGCGTTTTGGTTCCGGAGTAACAGTGCGCCCGCCGCCGCCTTCCTCCTCTTCTCGCCGCCACCGCCGCAGCCTGTTCGAGCGGCTTCGGGTAGCGGGGGCTGAGCCCTTAAACTCCGCGCTCTCTGGTTCCCGGGAGGCAGAGGACTTGCTCCCTGGCCCTCCGCCCCGGGTCCCCCTCGGCTTTCTCCGGGTCCGGCAGCCCCAAGGCTCCTTCCTAATAGTCCTGGACCGAGTCCCGTCAGGTCCGGGACCCTCCCCTGGGCCACTACAGAGGGGCGGACACCTGCCGGTGTGTGTGCCCCAGTGGGGTCCTTGCTCGGCAGTCTCCTCGCATCCACACTGACCGCCCAGAGCGTCACGATTCCGTTTGCTCTCTTGTCTAACTCCACAACCTCCAGACCTCTGGTTCCTCCTGGCCCCTGCCAATCTCCAGGGCACCTACCCTGGGAACCCCATCCAACCCCACAGAGCCTGGGCCTGGCTTGTGCCTGCGGGCCCCTTCCTGGGCATCCCTTGCCCTCGCGTCCTCAGTTTTCACCCTCTGCCCTTCTTGTCACCTCTTGGAGCCCCTCCTACCCAGGGGACAGAATGTGAGCCCCTTTTACCTATAATGCTGTGGCTGGCCTTTGGCCCCTACAGCGCCATGGAGAACCAGGTGCTGGTGATTCGCATCAAGATTCCAAATAGTGGCGCGGTGGACTGGACAGTGCACTCCGGGCCTCAGTTACTCTTCAGAGATGTGCTGGTGAGTGGTAATCTCAGTGTCCCAATCCCAGGGAGGGGGACTCAGGATATTGGGTGGCCAGTTCCTTCGCCACTGGTGGCCTAAGCTACTGGTGGTGGCCATTGCTGGCCTTCCTGGGGGTAGATTTTTTCTCTCTCTCTTCAGCCACAGCATTTATCAGTTGCATCCACTGCAACCTGGCAGATCTTCAGGGACCTTGGAAATTAAATGAATCAAATTGAACCTCTGCCCTCAGCAAACTCACAGCCTGGACAGGAACGCACATACATTACCAATTGGGGTAGTAAAAGCTGAGTTTAGAGGAGAGTTTTTCCCAAGTAATCAAGGAATGTCCCTGGCCACATTCCAGCCATGTCTTTCTTCTGAGTTCTCTGAACTTTTTGGCCTGCTGGGAAAGGGAAACCAGGGTAATATTAATGTAAGCATACCTAATGGTCCTTGGTTGTAAGTCAAAAATCTTCCCTAACACCAAGAAAGAAAAAAATGCCGTCTGTTAAACTGTGACAAAAATAGCCTGATTTCAGAGATGTTAAAGTAGAGGGAAAATATGCATCTTAGAATTGATAATGTATTACCTTTAGGATACTGAGAATATATTGCAAATGAAATTATGGAACATTAGAGCTGGATATAATCCTGTAGGCCTTGTTTGGCCCCTGCACCTTTTTTTTGTTTTGTTTTTTCAGGGAATTACTGAGGTAAGGTGAAAGGACTATTTTTCTTAGTGTCTTTTTCCTCATGCTGCAGCTATTTCCTATCTTTCTAGTCTTAGTTTGACTTGTACAGGTTGCACCGTGTCCATTTTATATACTGAATCCAAGAGGCACATTGGAAGAGGCAGACATACGGTAAAACTTACCTGCCAGATAAGAGGGGCCGGAGTGGCAGGTTCTTGGGAAGAAGATTTTATTGTCTTGGATAAAAACTTGATTCCTATAAGTTCATTTTGCGTTGTGGATGTTACTGAACACCCAAGCCATGCAGATTTTCAGAGGCTGCATTGAGCCAGCAGCAGTTTCATGCAGAGTACCATCTTCTCTGCATCTGGAGTTCTCCACACCCTGATACACAGAGATTTTCTTGGTTGGCCCAGGCTCCTTTATCATGGTTCTCTGGGTCTATCTTGATTGGTTCTGATCTTCCAGGCACCCAGATTCCTTTCTTACCACACCCCTGTGAGTACCCTGTGTTCTAGGTAGGTGGAATTACTGTCATTTCTCCCTGGTGCCCAGGCTGTCCCTGCTCTGGCCTTTTCTTCACCTGGCCTTGCTTTCCAAGCCAGGCTTCAGTTGTTTTCTGTGTTTTTTTTTTTTTTTTTTTTTTTTTTTTTTTTTTTTTTTTCTGGTACCAGGGATCGAACTCAGGAACTTGGGCATGCCAGGCTGGCATGGTACCACTAAGCTACATCCCTGGCCTTGTCCTCTGTGTTAGTGTGGGTTATGTGGCCACCTCTGTGTTCTTCAGCCTTGGGTGCACACCCCAGCAAAGCACACATTTGGTCATGATTATTTGCCCATCCATACCCCTGGAAGGTAAGCTTCTGGAGGAGAAGGTTTCTGCTTCCCCTCTGTTTCTGCTGCCTCATAGGACCCCAAAGTATTTAATGAGGAAGCTTAAATAGGATGCTTGCATTATAGTTCTGTGCACAGAGTACTAGGTTGTGAGCCAAGAAATTTGAGTTTCAGTGCCAGTTGTCCTGCTAAATGGGTGAGTCACTCTACCTTTCTGAGCCTCAGTTTTCTTATTTGTAAATTAGGGATGATGATACCTGCCTCAAAGATTTATGGAATCTGATAGTGTGTTTACAACAAGGAAGATGAACTTTCTCTCACTTTATTCATTTGAAAAAATAGAAGGCACTATTTGAAGTAGATCAGTACAGTGTAAAATCACAAACTAGCTAAGCCCAGTGCCACATAACTTTAAACCCAGCTTCTTGGGAGGCTGAAGCAGTAGGTTTGCAAGCTGGAAGCCACCTGGGCAGTTTTGTGATACTGTCTCCAAGTAAAAAGTGCTGGGAGTCAGGCATGGTGGCACATGCCTATAATCCCAGCACGCTGAGAGGCTGAGACAGGAGGATGGCAAGTTCAAGCCTAGCTGTGCAGCTTCACAACTTAGCAAGGCCCTGTCTCAAAATAATGAAAAATAAAAGGGTGATAGATGCAGCTTAGCAGTAGAGTGCTTAGCTAGCATGCAAGGCCCTGAGTTTGATCCCTAGTACCACCATCCCTCTGCCCAATTCCCCCAAAAATCTGGAGCCAGACTGCCGGAGTTTGAGTAGGAAGTTCTACCACTTGGACAAGTGTCTTCTTTGTTTCTTCATCTGTTTTAGAGAAAGATGGAGGGGCATAAAAATAGTGCTTAGAGTTCTGAGGACTGCTGCAGTGGATTCCTGTGAAGTGCTCAGGGCAATCTAGCACCTAGTAAGTGCTCAGGAAGTGTTGCCTCTACCACGCTAGGGGTGTAGGGGCTTGGTTCTGCTTCTTGAGCACCTCCAAGTTGTTCCTGGGTCAAGGCTGCCTGGCTAAAGGAGACACTGCAGTGACAGCCCCCAGTCAGAGCTCGGAGTGCAGGTGTCCGCACATGTCCACTTAGGTGAGTCCAGGGAGGGCCCGACCGAGGTTGTTGTCTCCTGTGTGGCTTGGCAGTGTGCAAGCCTAGATCCCCTGATCTTCTTTCCCACTCCAACTCATCTATTCATCAAGAAAAGGCAAAAACCGACAGAATGTCAGTATCTCTGGCTTGGAGGCTTTAACTTTAAAGCCACAAGAAACCTGGAAGTATCCCCATCCTCTAACCGATGCTTCTCTAACTCCCAGGGGCTACGTTCCCAAGCTACACTCTACTCCCGAGCTACCTTCCCAGTCCTTTTTTATTTCGTATGTTGAGACAATGTCTGGCTAAGAAGCTAAATTGCCTAGGCTGGGTTTAAACTTGTAATCTTCCTGCCTCAGCCTCCTAGAGTGCAAGGATCTTAGACATGTGCCACCATGCCCAGCTCTCATTCCAGTTTTCACTAGGAGGCATGAAACCCTGGAGGGAGAAAGTACCTTGGTAAAGCCACCTAGAGTTTGTGTCGCTGAGTCACACTAACCATCTCTGACCCTCAGTTGAGGGTTTCAGGCATTGCCTTGCCAGGTACCTGGGAGACACTGGGCAGGTCTCAGGACTCTGGGGCCTTGTCTTTTGTCTGAATCTTTGGGGACTGGCTATCATGTGAAAGAGGCCTACCTGGTCTTCAAGGACAGAAACCTTGGAAGTGGCTGTTGTGTCTGTTTTTGAGATTTCTGTTTCTCCTCTTTTCTGTAGAAACCTCTGCAGATGGGTATCCTATCTCTGAGTCCCAGTTCTGGTTTCCCCCTCATCTGCGAAGTTTTTGTATAAACGGAACCTCTGATTTTGTTCTCTTTCTGGTCATGATTTGGTATTGTTGTCTTTAGTTAGCTTTTATCATCCTGGAATTGTTTTATATTGTTGGTCTTTATCTTTGTGACCAGAAAATTCTTTTATAGCATACTTAAAAGGCTCCTGGTATGTTGTAGATGCTTAGTTAGGTTTTTAGTCTGTCAGGTGTTTATTTGATTTATTGAAAGGGAGAAGAAGGAAAGAAGAAATGATCACCATCAAGATATATAAATTTAAACCAGGCATGGTGGTGCACACCTGTAATCCCAGCACTCGGGAGGCTGAGGCAGGAGAATCACTCTGAGTTTGAGACCAGCCTGGGCTACATAGTGAGTTCCAGGTCAGTCTCAACTACATAGTGAGACCCTGTCTCAAAAAAACCAAAAAAAAAAAAAAAGAAAGATATTTAAATTTTGAAGCTTTGTAAGGTGAGGTAAAATATTATCTTGCTGAGAGTAAGAAAGAATCACTTAGAAATAAGTCCTTAGAGTTAGTCCTTAAAGTTTAACTGGAAGATGTACATAAAATCATTAAATATATTCTGCTTAAAAATGACTAGTAGATACGAATTTTCAGACTTTTTACCCTTTTGTTGTTACCATGGTCCCGTTTTATTTCTTTAAGGAAATAAGGTGGTCGTTTGTGTTCACATGACTGTCTCAATTGCTTGCCCCCCCCCCGCTTTTCCCATATCAGATTATATTGGTGGGTAAGACATGCCATTGTTGCCCAGCAGAAGTTTGCTGTTTGAAGGGATCTGCTTCTTCACTAGCAGGAAGGACCTAAGTTAGTTTGCTAATTCTGCAGAGTACAGTTCACATCTCCAGATTAGTTGGCAGTGATTGGAGTTCCTGGAAGTCACCAGTGAGAATCTAGCCGGGGAAGACCGGGATAGAGCGTTTCTCTCCCTGCCTTCCCCATTTCTTCCTGTACTGGCTAGAAAGGGTCTTCAGTAAGTGTTGCAGAAGGATGCAGTTGAGCCATGTCTGTCTTCCTCCGCTGATTGTCGAGTGGTGAGTTTAAAGGTTTTACTATGAGGTTTGTAATTATCAGTGATTTTTTGTATTTAGCGCATACTGATATGGCACTTGCCATGTGCTGGACATTGTGCTGAGCCTTTTATGAGTATCAACTCACTACTACTACAAGGTAGGTACAGTTATGATCTCATTTTTACATGAGGAAACTGAGGCACAGAGCAAGCAGTTCCTTTGCTCCCACTAGTGAGAGGCAGAGCCAGCGTCCAGCCCTGGAGGCTGCATTTCAGAGTCTGTGCTGTCATGTGTGACTCTTCTGCCCGCCTGCTTTATTCTTCCTCACTTACAGTTCCTTGTTAATAAATCCTTTCTCCCTACCAGTGTGTAGAGAACATTTTCTAACCCCCAAATCTTTTATAGATAGGAACTCAAAGGATCAGTGTTTCATCCGTTAAGACCAGAGTCTAATGAGTAAGAGCTGCTTGGGATAGTTCTTTGATCAATTTACATGCACAGATTTATTTCTGGGGGGAAAAAGGCACTATTGAGGCAAGACTGTTATGCAAATGCCACTGCAGCAGAAGCTTCTAAAGAATTGCCTTTAGAAGGGAGTCGCAGCCTTCACTCTGCTACTTGGAAGAGCTGTGGGCTCCCTGCTGAGAAATACTGGGAGCAGCTGCCTGGTGCCAGTTGTGGCCCAACTCCCCGGGAGAAATGAGGTTTGCAGGCCATTCGTGAGGAGGATCGCATTTCCCAGGCTTTTGCCATTCTGTGCCTCTTCATTTAAATTGTCACTGTAGACTAGAATTTTTGATTGTTTTCAACTTTGTAAATTTGTTTACACATTGATATCAGATCATATACACTTTTTGAATTTTTTTGAAGCTAGATTAACTTCTGCTTTGGTGTCATTAAATGTTTTCCATTGCTCAAGAGTAAAGGTTGACAAGAACTGTATGCAATGGAGCTCTATGCATTTGTTTTGTCATCATCAAGGAGGCTTTGAGTATTGAAATCCCACCACTGAGCCCAAGGCACCGTGTGACTGACTGGGTATCGGAAACCACATTTGTTGATTGTCTACAATGTGCCAAGTCCTAAGGTTATGTTTATTACAAGATTTAATTTTGGAAGATAATCAGAGAGGTTAAGTGATTTTTTTTTTCCTAAGTCATACATCTTACTTTTTTTTTTTTTTTTTTTTTTTTTTTGGTATGGGGGATCGGACTTGGGACTTGGTGTTTGTGAGGCAGGCGGGGGAACCACTGAGCTAAATCCTGGACCAGTACATCTTAGCAATTGATTGAGATCCAATCTTAGAGTGATCTGACTCCCAAACCCCTTTTCTCCCCCACATGTAGTACTTTCTACAGCCTCCTGTAGAAGATACTGTGTGTTTGTGTAAACACACAATAGTGTAGTTGTATGCACTCTTGAATTGAGACTAAAAAATTGTTAATACGATCTAAAGGTTTTCCTAAAAATGTTTCTCCCTGGAATAGATATTGAAACTGTGGGCTTACTTTCCTGGGCTAAGTGTAATTATGAGCTAATGTTTTTATAGTTTATGCCGACATTTCAAAAATCTTTCCCAGGTTCTCATATTTCCTCTAGGATTTGCCACATGTTAGCAATAAAGAAGATGGCTAATTGTGTTTCTTTATTCTGTCTTTGTTTAGGATGTGATAGGCCAGGTTTTGCCTGAAGCCACAACTACAGCATTTGAATGTAAGTCTGGCTTGCATGTGTTCTTGCCTGTTTCTTTCTGCAGTAATATTTCAAAGGGTTTATGGGTTGTATTACTTTAGAAACTGACAAAAACAGATTATTTATGATCATCATATGGTACATTTAAATATTTATAAATTAATGCAAGTTTAATGATGATACTGAACCGAGTAATATTTTCTTATTTAATCATATCTTGGGTGTGCATATTTCTACAATATAGCTTTAATTACCAACATGACCTTTATCTGCTCTTGCGCCTCACCGTAATAATATTGAGGAACAAAATGAAGCATGTAAACTACCTGTAGGCCAATGATTATTGATTAAGAGGTTTTTACTCCTTTGTGGCTTTAAAACGTGTAGTAGAATCAAGCTTTATGGGAGCACTGCACAGAACAATTCTGTTTGCGTGGTTTACTGGTGAGGGTGGGAGCACCTCGGCTCTACCTTCCTTCCCTTCTGCCCTGTTGGCTTCTGGACAGTGCTAGGTTTCCTAGAAAAGTAGTTTCAGTGCAAACCAGGTCACTGCAAGAGAGGCCGTGCTGTGAGCTTAGCTGGTAGCATAGGGGTGCTCAAGTGCTAAGAAGGGCAAAGGAAGGGTTTGGAGATGTGATTCCCATCTCATTTTAAGGTGAAGGGTACTTTTCATTGTAGAAATATTTGTTTTCTCCACATGAGAATATGGTTTGTTTATTTATTTATTTAGTGGTACTGGAGGTTGAACCCAGGGCCTACACACTGAGCTGTATCTCAACCTCCATCTCCCTTTTTCTTAAAAATTCTGAGACAGGGTCTGGAGAAATTGCTAAATTGCCTGGGCTGGGCACAAATTTGGCAGTCCTCCTGCCTCAGCTGCCCAGAGTGCTGGCATTACAAGCATGCATCACCACACGCCTCTATGATAATATATTTTTTGTTCTTGTGTTTTGAAGAAGATGGCTAGTGACAGTACAACGGGGACGTCTTCTCGGAGGACAGTTTAGCAAAAATCAGCATTATAAAATGTGCAAAACCTTTGACTTAGCAGGATCCTCCTTTTGGCAGCTACCCAACAGAAATAGCTACACATGTGCCGAATGCCCTTCAGACAAGGTGTTCACTGTGGGATTATTTTTAATAGCTAAAAATTGGAGGTAAGCAAAATGCCTATTTAGTGGATTAATAAATTATGTCTACCCATATTCTGAAGTATTAAGTAGCTGAAAAGAGTAAGTTAGGGTTTTGTGCATTGACTTGGAAAGATTTACTATTGGGTAAGCAAATGATATACGGTATACCCCCATTTAATAAACCTATTTATGCCATTTCTGCATAATATTTTGAGGACCAGGACCCAAGTAGTACACACTGCAGTGTTTTCCTGGGGTCTCCCCTAGAAAGTGGATGTAGAGCCTTGGAAAGGTGGTGGTAGATAAATAAACTCACTTTTTACTTTGTGTGTTTCTCTAGAGTCTGAATATTTTCAACAGTCATTTCTTGTGTTTTGAAAGCTATTATGAGCAGGAGTGCTAATGTAATTAGTATTTTATTAACCACAATAGACTATTTGAGAAACATTACATGTATCTGAAATAGTTCACACAGTGTTGCTAGCTCTACACAGACTCCTCTCAGTGGCTCTGTGGGGTACTGGATGTCGCTGCCATTCTGTGAGTTAGCATTTGGGGACTTCATCTTGCCAGACGCTGTGCTAAGAGCATCCTGTGGGTTAGCTTGTTCAGTTTCACACCCACGAGGTCTCTGCAGAATGCAATGAAGGCCTGCCTTAACTCCATTCTAGCCAAGGGTGGACATCTCCTTTAGGGAATCTCCTTCAAGGAAAGGACATCTGTGGGCATCTTGCTCAAGTGAGTGGCCAACTGGGATTTCTGGAGCAGATCCCAATGCACACGTTTACAACTGTGCTGACCTGCTCTGAGAGTGGTCATAAATGAAATGGCGTGTTCTGGTTTTTCTTAAGTATGGCAAAAAGAAGCTTATTTTGTACTCTTGCTTTCTGGATCCCGGGACCTGTGCCTGCCCCATGATTTTCCTGAGTTAAAATTTGTAAAAATAACATGGGTTATTTTAACTATCACTTATTGATGGCCTATTCTGTGTCAGCCAGCGAACTGGATGCTTTACATAGGTTGATTCTGTGGCTTTAATAATCTTTACACTGACTCTGTGAAGTCGGAAGATTGTACCTTTGAGAAAACTGAAACTCAGATCCAAACACATGTAATTTTGGCTATAAAATTTGCACATTTATAACCAAGAAAACAAACAAAAAACTCAAAAAGCAAACACCCAGAAAAAATTATGCCAAGCTTTAGTTTTTTGTGTGTTTGCTGTTTTGTTTTGTTTTATTTTGTTTTGTTTTGGTTTGGTTTTTTGAGACAGGGTCTCTCTGTGTAGCTGAGACTGACCTGGAACTCACTATGTAGCCCAGGCTGGTCTTGAACTCACAGCAATCCTCCTGCCTCAGCCACCTGGGTGCTGGGATTACAGGTGTGCACCACCACGCCCAGTTTGTTTGGTTTATAATGTGCTTTCCAGGGGCTAGGGGTTTAGCTCAGTGGTTCCACCGCCTGCCTCACAAGCACAAGGTCCCAAGTTTGATCCTCAATTTAAAAAAAAAATGTACTTTCCATTATAGACTTGCAATCCTGGCCTAATATTTTTCATGGTTGTTCTAGGTGTGTTTATTTTTTGAACCAGAAATCTGAACCAGTAAATGGAATATATATATGTATGTATGTGTGTATATATATGTATATACATATATAATAACTATTTCATATATATATATATATATATATATGTGTAATATATGTGTATATATAGTTAAGGTATAACTCAAGCTAATTTACTGGAATTTGGGGGAAATTTCAGTGGTTTGGGTAAAATAAGCAATCCTCAAATAAAACTATTCAAAGAAATATTTACAGTAGCACATTTTATACTGAAAAGTGTATCTAACCTAACACTAATTGATTTCTTGCACAGAGTAGGTGCTGTTGACAGGCGTGGTGGCACATGCCTGTAATCCCAGCACTCTGAAGGCTGAGGCAGGAGGATCACAAGTTTGAGCTCAGCCTGTGCAGTTTAGCAAACCTCTGTCTCAAAATAAACCAGGGCTTGGGATACAGCTCAGTGTGAAGACCCTTGGTTCAATTCCCAGTGTTACATAAAAGAGAAGAGAGAGGTTATTATATTTAGTGATCTGAATTGAGCAGCAAGTGACAGGGCAGCTGTCAGATCTCCATTTTCCCTAAATATGGAAAAGAAGAAAGTTGAGAGAATGGAAAAATCAGAAAGATCAGGTAGTGTAGAGATTGTCCAGGGCTGAGAAGTGCCATCTCTTCAGTGAGACCACTAATAATCATTTTCTGGTTGGTTGTGCGGGGGTTTCCTGCCCTCACTAGATTCTGGTCACTTTGTGATAAGCACAGTTCTTCTTTTTTTTTTTTTGGTACTGGGGATCGAATTCCGGTCCTTGTGCTTATGAAGCAGGTGCTGGAATCACTGAGCTAAATCTCCGGCCCGATAAGCACAGTTCTTTGATTCACTTTTGCTCTCTTTCTATTACTGAGCTTTAGCACCTTAGAGGAGCACACTTGTTGAACAAAATGGAATGCTAGATGTGTTCATATTCATATGAAAATGATAAAATACACAGGTTCCAAAGCCAAATGAGCCATTTCCTTTTGGGAGTTATTTGTGCTGTTGCTTGGGCATGGATATAATTTGTTGGTGCGGACAGTTCAGTCCCCAAACACATCTCCCCTTACTTACTGTCCTGGTGAGCAGAGGATCTGTCATGATCTTGACTCTGATTTCTTGTCCTGGGGGTGGCGTTTCCAGATGGAGTTAAGGCTGGGTGGGAGGAAGGAGGCCTATCTGTGCTTAACTCACCTTTTGCTCTGATGGTACTTAACTCCCCTTTTTTCCTTACTTCTTTTAAGTCCTTTCTCCCTCACAACTAAAGCACAAATGAAAGTTCTTGTTAATAGCTAGTGTTTAATTTTTTTTAATTAAAAAAGATGTAAATAATCATTAAACAATCAAGGAGCATAGAAACAAAACAAAAACTAAAATCCCCACTTCCTCACATTCTCTGATTTCATTGTTAGCAATTTCTTCTGTATCTTTATGGAGATTTTTTCTGTGTACAATACATACCAGGCTTCCAACTACTTTCCTCTACCCCGACTTAATAGCATATATTGGACCTCCTTCCAACATCAGTGTACACAGTGAAAGAAACTGGTGCCTGCCAAAGATCACTCCACACACCGACAGAGCTCCTATGAGAGATTTATTGTAGAGCCTCTGCGGCACAGTGGCGTACTTGGCAAAGAAGGAAGAAGAGAGAGAGCTGGGTGGAAAGGGCTTCGTTATATAGCAGTGGCTGGTGTAAGCGGGTCGGGAATTGCATTAGCTGCGCGGGCAGCCACTCAGGGTCATTATTTGTAATCCATTCCTTATATGGACAAGCCTTGCTCACGCATTGGTTTCACTTAGTGATGATGATGGGTAATGGAGGAAATGGAAACTTAAGGTATGAAATGGCGGTCACTAACCAAAATGGCGACAGCCATATCAAGGCAGTTGTCTTATACACAGATCTGCTTCATTCTTTTGGACAACTATTTTATACTTAATTTTATAGTCATATCTTTGTATATCATAAAGTTGGGCATTTAAATTATCAGATTTTCAGTATTAGAAAAAATGCTAAGGTTAATGACATTTCCACATTGTGGAAATACACTTATTCCTAAAGCCTGAAACTCCTTAGACAAAGAGCGCCCATATTTTACATTTCTGTAGCTATTATGTTTGCTTTCCAGCCACAGAACCAGTCTTCACTTCCTGTTTCTCTCCATTCTCACCAACCCGGTTAGCAAACATTTTAGTCAGTGTCAGTTTGATAGGTAAAAAAATTATTAAATTGCTGTTTTATATTTCTTTAATTATAAATGAGCTTTAGCATCTTTCCATTTGTATTTAACACCTATGAATTATTTTTGGTCACCTTTGCCTGTTTTTCTATTAGATTATTTGTCTTTTCAAATAGATAGAAGAGCTTTCCAATATGAAGAAAATTGCCCCTTTGTCTTATGTTATAAGCATTATTGTTTGATTTATTGCTCTTTTTAGTTTTTAGTTTGTTTTTTTTTTTTTTGAGTAGGAAAATTTATTGGGTAGTAGGAAGGGGGAATAGGAATACCTCCTAAGACAGGTAGGGTCCTGCCACATCTCTGAGAAAGTTTTATAGAGTAAAATCACAACGTGGGTACAACGTGGATCAAAACTATAATCAAACAATGAAATCAGACGTATAGGCACTTGGCTAATATTGACCCAGTAGTAGCAAGGGTATTTGGATGAATGACATCCTTAACCTTGGTAGATAATCTATAGTCTTAGTCTTGTCTTTAATCTTAGTCTTAGTGAGGATGGCCCACCCCTAATGAAATAATGGTTCATTTGTATGTGAAATCTCAAAAGGGTGGTAGTTCCAGTTATCTCAAGCTTCCTTAGGAAAGTATATAAGTCTGGCCATTGTGATTTTAATCTTCAAATGTGCCCCCAGCCACAGTTTTGATGTGTTCTCGCATTCTCATCTTTCTGCACTGACTCCTTAGAGGGCCTAACCTTGTCTGGCTGCTTCTATTTCTACCTAACTCAGCAGTCTGTAATAGTCCCCGCTCTGAAGAGGTATCCTAACTGTTCTTGTTGAGCTTTTGTAGCTTCCACTGTGGTTTTTTTAGCTTTACTGAATCATAGTAGTGGTCAGCTACCAGGGTAGCTAGAAAATGCTAAAAGAGGTCAGCAAGTGGTCGGAGCCCCTTTTTATATCTAGCTTTTATTACTGTGGTATTGCTTTGATATATCTTTTGGTTATACTTTTCTGCTAGGTGTTTTAAGACCAAGGTAAAGTAAGGCCTGTGTTAATCAAAGTTAACCTCTTGCTGTCTATCAAGATCAGTTAAGTCTCCTCAGCCATTACTTTTGGAATCCTGTGTAGAGACGCTTAGCCCCTCTGTCATTGTCAGCCACCAGATGGATCACGGTCTTGCCTGACCATATTGCTCTCTGTGAAAGCATGGGAAATCTCTTCTGTTTTGGGGGGAGGCCCTGTACATTCATTGATTCCTGTCCTTTGGGGTTCAGCAGTCTTCCTGCTCAGGAGATCGGGTGACTTGCCAAAATTGTAGGATCCTGTAGAAAAGGGTCCTCACTTGAAGGGCCAGGGCCAAAATATTGGCTGTCCTCTTGACCCAGCTACCTGCTAGTTCTGGTCTCCAAACTTCAGTGGTTGAACACCCAAAAGAGAAAATCAGTTATGTCAGCATCGCAGTACAGTGAGCTTAACTTGTTATACTCATCCAGATATCAAGCACTTTGAAATATAAAGTATAGGAGCAGGGATTTAGCTCAGTGGTTCTGCCACCTGCCTCTCAAGTGTAAGGACCTGAGTTTGATCTCCTGTACCAAAAAAAAAAAAAAAGAAATGTAAAATATAACCAGAGGACTGTTACTTTTTACCAAGCATGGCTGTTTCAGAAGTTGGATTCCTGCAGAATGTTATCTGACGATAATTATAAAGTTTTACAGAAAAAACTTGAGATCAGCAGCCACACACAGTATTTCAGCATGACAATCTTGATATTATCTTTTGAAACACATTTAAATGTCCATCTTAATATAAAATAACTTTTTAGTTGGTCATCTAATTACAGGGCATTAAATGACATAAAGAAGCTTTAAATTTGTTATCTTTTAGCCATTTTGGTTACCAGAGTAATAGTTGAAAACACATGAAACACTTAAATTTGTATGTCGTCCTTGTGTGGGGGCCAGGTTGGTCTTCTCTGTACCCTTTGAATATTAGTGTTTGTGCTGTTGAAGTGTGTGTACAGTTTTGGTATTTATGTATTTATTGACAGCGTCTCACTATGTAGTTCAAGCTGGCCTTGAACTCAGTGTAGTCACGCTGGCCTAATCCTCCTGCCTCAGCTGCCTGAGTGCTGGGACTGCAGGGATGGGCCACCATGCTTAGGCTATTTTGGTCTTTTTATTCTCTTTGTTTTGTTTTCCTATAGAGGAGTTTAAATTTTTTCACAGTCAAATTTATCGTATTTTCCTTTGTGACTTCTGGGTTTGTTACACTTAGCAAGAGCTTCCACATTTGAGGATATTGGAAAAACATTCATCTGTAGTCTTTTTTTCTTTCTACTTTAATGAGTTTAACACACATATATTAGTCACATGTATAAATATGTATGTACATATCATTTTTAAAATAATAGGCATGCATTTTTTATTACAAAGATTAGAAAAAATTTCTTGTACCACCTTCATTTTATTTTGGATTAAAGAAGTCAGGTGGGGTCCAGCTATATTTTTCAAACAGATAATTGACTCCATGTCAGTTATTGAATAATTTATCTTTTCCCAGAGGTGAGGACATTTCTCAGACGAGGCTAAACTCCAGTATACTTGCATATATAGGCCCTGTGTATGGCGTAGAATCCTGACACTCATATAGCCCAGAGATCTGGTTTTCACAGTTTCATTAACAGATAAATGAGCACACCAGCACGTGAGGTGCTAAAAATCAGCCATGTCCGCCGATGTATTTGCCACGCGTGTCAGTTACTTGCGTTTCTCTCCCTGGACTTTTCTCTGCACAAGGGGCTGTGTTCTTGGAATCCCAGCACTCCAGGAGGCTGAAACTGGAGGGTCTCAAGTTTGAGCCCAGCCTGGGCATCTTAGGGACTTGATGAGGCCCTGTCTCAAAAAAATAAAATGGGGCTGGGGTTGTAGCTCAGGCCCTAGATTCAGTCCCCAGTACTGAAAAGAAAAAGAAAAAGTCATTGCTGTAAAATGATTGTTCAACTGGTGTTGCTGGTCAGTCAAATGACACTTATGCCTGGAAGATGCATTTCAAGTTTCCACAGACCCACGCCAACTCACACTCATAAATACTACGTGTTTTTACTTTCCTGTGACGCTGATGTGCCCGATCAGATCTACAGCCCTCACAGGTATCTGCACACTGGTCAGACTGCGCCTGAGTTTGGTTCCAAAGGTGAGGTTATGAGATAAATACTTACTTTGTGCCTCTCTTCAGTCATGACTTGCTTCTCATTGACTAGAATCCTTTCGGTTGCTTTTTTTTTTTTTTTAAGATTATTTTTGTAGTTTGGATAGAAATCTTTAACCAAATATTATATCTTACTTTAAATGAGGCATAGTATGACCTTTTAAAGGGAAATTGCAATTATGTGAAGGTTTTAGGTTTTCAGACTGTAGAAAACAAATATAGCTGACACCTGTAGATTTGTCTAAATAGCAGACTGTCTCATTAAGAACAGCTGGATTTAGCTCAGTGGTTCCGCCACCTACCTTGCAAATGCAAGGTCTCGAGTTCGATCCCTGGTACCAAACAAACAAAAAAAAATGTTGGGTGGCAGTCCCTTTTTGCTTCTGAGAAAAGTTCAAGTCATAAGATATTTAGAAGAAACAAAGTTTCTTCCTGTTCGATGTATAAAAGATAAACTGTTAACTTATAAACATTAGCTAAATTAGTGAAAATTTTAAATTCTCGATAAAGCTACATTGCGTTTAGAACATATAAGAGGTTATTACGCATCTAAGAGTTTGAAGTAATTTGAAAACAGCTTTAAGTTTTTGAAATTTGACTTCAAATAATCATTGATGTAAAAAGTCCAGATCCTTTTTAGTCTTGGGAGAGTCATTATTTCTTAGTAGTTGTCTTGCTAATGTGTAAAATTGTAAGTGGGGTGTGTGTGTCTTACTAGGGCCTTGGCAATGAGCTACGTCCCCGGCCCTTTTTGAATTTTTAAAAATTTGAGACAGGATCTCGCTAAGTTGCTCAGGCTGGGCTCAAGTTTTTAATCCTTGTGCCCCAGCCTCCCAGAGTTCAGGAGTTACAAGTGTCGACTACCGTGCTGGGCTTAAGAAATTTAAGTTCTTTACAAAAGGACTAAACTAGTTGCTCTTGAAAGTCAGCAGATAGTCCTGCTCATTTGAATCTGTAGAGACCCTGTCACAGTACCTGGCACATACTAGATTCAGTATGTTTCTGGACTGCATGGCTGGTCAAAGAAATGAATAAGGACAAGTCATCTATATCCATATCCCATTCATGAGCAAGCCCTACAGACTGTGTCTTCAGAGTAGATCTAACATATGAAGGCTTCTCAAAACATGAGCTAGGCACATGGTGGTCCAGCTACTTGGAAAGCTAAGGCAGGAATAGTGCTTGAGCCTAGAAATTCAAGGCCAGCCTGGGCAGCAGAGCAAAACCCTCTTGGAAGGAAGGAAGGAAGGAAGGAGGGAGGGAGGGAGGGAGGGAGGGAGGGAGAGGAAAAAGGAAAGGAAAGGACAGAGGACAAAAATACTTTTACCTTGTTTATAGGCCACTATCATTTGTCAACTAGAGTAGGCAGGGGCCTCCTATTTCCCTGTGTCCTCCTTTGTCTCCATACAGCCTCTTCTCCTCTAAGCAGAGTAATCCTCGTAGATGTTAGGTGAAATTATGACATTTAACCTTCCAGATGCCCAACAACAAATGGATAAAGAAAATGTGATTTGTGTGTGTGTATATAATATATATGTGTGTGTGTGTGTGTGTGTGTGTGTGTATATATAT